>NC_086320.1:235518676-235666176 GCF_036172605.1 Pelobates fuscus
TCCAGTCAAGCATCTTCTAGTTGGTGCTTGTACCAGTTGTGACATGAAGGTGTCATTTAACACATTAAAAAACCGGATTCCCCTTTGCTGAAGTACTAGCTTCTCTATCCCTATATATCCTGGTAATTAAAATTTTCAATAATTAACGTGTTACCCAGATTTGCTCGAACAGCCATTCTTCCTCATTAATATTTACATTAGGTGGTTTATAACATACCTCAACCAATAATTGATTTCCCTTAGTTTGCCCCCGAACAAATATCTACCCATAAAGCTTTCACATTTTCCCCGTCACACTCCACATGTCTAACATTTGACTTTAACTCATGGTTGACATACAAACATACTACCTGCCTAAATATTGTTGCAGGCCACGTACATCTCTTTAAGAATAGTGTTCCCTGATGGCCCCGTTTAGGCAATAAAAGGCACCCTGCTACACTGCATAAAATGTTCAGGAATGGTTCAATGAGGTTGACAAAGAGTTCATGTTGTTACCTTGGCCTCCAAATTTACTAGATCTCAATCCGATTGAACACCTGTGGGATGTACTGGAACAACAAATTTGATCCATGGAGGCCCCACCTTAAAGAATCTGCTGCTATTGCCTTGGTGTCAGATTCCACAGATATTATTATATTTACAAAAAATATCTTTTAGGAACTGGCATGACTTTAGTAGTTAACAGTGTTATCAAAGTCAACATGTATTAGAAGTACCTTTTATAGAATTCCCTTCCCCATGCATCACTTAAAAGTGAGGTTTCCCTGGATATTTATCACAATACTTTTAGGTCAAATGGGTACACATTGGACCAGTCTCCTGGACATGCTGTACTCCATTACTGTACAGGTTGAGAATAGAACACAAAGGACAAGGAGTTACAACCCTTCTGCTGTTTGTATTATAATGACAGGACATTGGTAAAGCTTGGGAACTACAGACCCGATGGCCCGTACATACAGTCAGGTCCATAAATATTGGGACATCAACACAATTCTAATCTTTTTGGCTCTATACACCACCACAATGGATTTGAAATGAACAAGATGTGCTTTAACTGCAGACTTTCAACTTTAATTTGAGGGTATTTACACCCAAATCAGGTGAACGGTGTAGGAATAACAACAGTTTGTATACGTGCCTCCCACTTTTCAAGGGACCAAAAGTAATGGGACAATTGGCTGCTCAGTAGTGATGTTGCGAACATAACATTTTCGGTCCGCGAACGCGAATTTCCGCAAATGTTCGCGAACCACCATAGACTTCAATAGGCAGGCAAATTGTAAAACCCACAGGGACGCTTTCTGGCCACAATAGTGATTGAAGGGGGGGGGGGACCTACTCTCCTTCCCTCCCCGGCCCCCACCCCTGGGTGGCGGCTGGGGGCCATAAAGATAATGAGGGGAGACCTACTGTCCTCCCACCCCTGGGCGACAGGTGGGGGCCATAAAGATAATGAGGTACTGTCCTGCCCCTCTCCGGCCCCCACCCCTGTGCGGTGTGTGGGGGTCCTAAAAAAAACAAAAATGGGGAAACCTACTGTCCACCCGGCCCCTACCCCTGAGTGGTGGCCCTAAATACAAATGGGGGGACGCTAGTCACCCCCTCCCCAGAAAAACAAAAAATTATCCCCCTACCTAGCTCCCTCACCCTAAAAATAATGAGGGGGGGACATTTAACTAAGAACCTGTAAAAAAAATTAGAAAAAAACAACTAACCATTCAATGTTTTATTTCTTCTAAAATCTTTTTTCAGCCCCAAAAAAGGGCAAATAAAAATCCATAATAACCGACGCAATGCAAAAAAAAAAATCCATCTTCACCCATGGAAGGCTCCTCGCAGACTGAGCTCTGCAGGGCGTGGAAAGGCTTATAAAGCCTTGCCATGCCCTGCAATTAGGCTAAGAACACTCTGGACGGTTTAAGCCAATCAGAGTGCTCTTTGTCATTTTACACAGCGTGGGAAAGTTCTTTGGAATTTTCCCACGCTGTGTAAAATTACACAGAGCACTATGATTGGATGGAGTGAAGATGGATTTTTTTTTTTTTTATTGCGTAGGTTATTATGGTTTTTTATTTGGCCTTTTTTGGGGCTGAAAAAAGTAGATTTTAGAAGAAAAAAAACTTTGAATGGTAAGTTGTTTTTTTTTTACAGGTTCTTAGTTAAAGGTCCCCCCCCTTCATTATTTTTAGGGTGAGGGGTAGTGATGTCGCGAACACAAAATTTTCGGTTCGCGAACGGGAACTTTCGCAAACGTTCGCGAACCACCATTGACTTCAATGGGCAGGAGAATTTTAAAACTCACAGGGACTCTTTCTGGCCACAATAGTGATGGAAAAGTTGTTTCAAGGGGACTAACACCTGGACTGTGGCATGCCGGATGGGGATCCATGGCAAAACTCCCATGGAAAATTACACAGTTGATGCAGAGTCTGGTTTTAATCCATAAAGGACAGAACTCATCTAACATTCCTAAATCACAATGGATATGGATTGACACCTGACATATGGATTGACACCTGTCCTCAGAGACCATGATACACACTGACACAGAGCAGAATTGAGACTGTTCCACCTACATAGGGTCACTTGGCAGATATGGATTGACACCGGTCCTCAAAGCCCCTAATACACACTGACAGAGCAGAATAGAGACTGTTACCCCTACATAGGGTCACTTGGCAGATAAGGCGTGGTCGTGGGAGGAGGAGGATGACTTCCACCTCTCCCCCTGTTAGATTCCCGTTGTGCTGTGACATCACCCTTATACGCTGTGTAAAGCATACTTTTTAATTTATTTTGCAAATGCTGCATCCTTTCCGACTTGTAATTCAGTAACATTTCCGAAACTGTCTGCTTATACCGGGGGTCTAGTAGCGTGGACACCCAGCACAGGTCGTTCTCCTTCAGCCTTTTTATACGAGGGTCCCTGACCAGGCACAACAGCATAAAAGACCCCATTTGCACAAGGTTGGATGCCGAGCTACTCATTTCCCGTTCCTCCTCCTCACACAGAGCAGAATAGAGACTGTTCCCCCTACATAGGGTCACTTGGCAGGTATGGATTGACACCTGTCCTCAAAGCACATGATACACACTGAACCAGAGCAGAATATAGACTGTTCCCCGTCCTCAGGGACCATGATACACACTGACACAGAGATTCCCGTTGTGCTGTGACATCACCCTTATACGCTGTGTAAAGCATACTATTTAATTTGATCAGCATGGCCACTTGAGTTTTTATAGTTTTCACGCTGCTTGTAGTTTATATATGGTTCACAAAAATCAAATCAACGATAAAGTAAACATGTAAGGGTTCAGAATTTTCTTTCAAACCCGTACACATTGTGTGTACGTATTTTTTGTCTTAAGTTTGTGGCTTTAAAGAGGTTCATGTTGTTTCTATGATGTGCATAGCATGTTCTTGTAAATGTTTGTTACATTTTTCCTGGAATTTTTATTTTTGAATCTGAATAAAGATAGTCAAATCCCTGATACACACTGACACAGAGCAGAATAGGGACTGTTCCCCCTACATAGGGTCACTATGTGCCTTTTTTTTTGTTTGGTTTTTGAAGCCACAGTGCAGCACCAGAGGGCCTAAAAATTAGGCATGTACACATGCCTGAAAAATTAGGTATTGTTGCAGCCGCTGCTGTAGCAGCGGCCAGAAAAAATGATGTTTGTTTCACAGGCAAAAAGTGCCCTAAAACATGGTGGCTTGAACCCTAGTTGGTGGCAGATAATTCACGCAAGTCAACCGGCATTCAGAGCTAAAATACAGCAGCGTGTGGACCATTTTTTCCCAAGGCAGCTCATCTCATCAGGACTTTTTTAGTCGAATGTATCGCCCAGTGTCAGTCCCTTCAGGATCCATCCCTCATTCATCTTAATAAAGGTGAGGTAATCTAGACTTTTTTGACCTAGGCGACTTCTCTTCTCAGTGACAATACCTCCTGCTGCACTGAAGGGCCTTTCTGACAGGACACTTGAAGCGGGGCAGGCCAGAAGTTCTATCGCAAATTGGGATAGCTCAGGCCACAGGTCAAGACTGCACACCCAGTTGTCAAGGGGTTCATCGCTCCTCAGAGTGTCGATATCTGCAGTTAAGGCGAGGTAGTCTGCTACCTGTCGGTCGAGTCGCTCTCTGAGGGTGGATCCCGAAGGGCTGTGGCGATGCGTAGGACTTAAAATGGTCCGCAGGTCCTCCATCAACAACACGTCTTTAAAGCGTCCTGTCCTTGCCGGCGTAGTCGTGGGAGGAGGAGGATGACTTCCACCTCTCCCCCTGTTAGATTCCTGTTGTGCTGTGACATCACCCTTATACGCTGTGTAAAGCATACTTTTTAATTTGTTTTGCAAATGCTGCATCCTTTCCGACTTGTTGTAATTCGGTAACATTTCCGCCACTTTCTGCTTATACCGGGGGTCTAGTAGCGTGGACACCCAGTACAGGTCATTCTCCTTCAGCCTTTTATACGAGGGTCCCTCAACAGGCACGACAGCATGAAAGACCCCATTTGCACAAGGTTGGATGTCGAGCTACTCATTTCCCGTCCCTCCTCCTCAGTGATCTCAATGAAGCCATGTTCTTCCCCCCAGCCACGTACAACACCACGGGTACCAGATAGGTGACAACGAGCACCCTGGGATGCCTGTTGTGGTTGGTCTTCCTCCTCCTCCTCAAAGCCACATTCCTCCTCTGACTCCTCTTCCTCACAATCCTCTTCCAGCGTTGCCGCAGTTCCAGCAAGTGATGCTGATAAAGCTGTTTCTGGTGGTGATGGTGACCACAACTCTTCCTCTTCCTCTTCACGCTCATCTACGGCCTGATCCAGCACTCTTCGCAGGGCACGCTCCAGGAAGAAAACAAATGGTATGATGTCGCTGATGGTGCCTTCGGTTCGACTGACTAGGTTTGTCACCTCCTCAAAAGGACGCATGAGCCTACAGGCATTGCGCATGAGCGTCCAGTAACGTCGCAAAAAAATTCCCAGCTCCCCAGAGGCTGTCCTAGCACCCCGGTCATACAAATATTCATTAACAGCTTTTTCTTGTTGGAGCAGGCGGTCGAACATTAGGAGTGTTGAATTCCAACGTGTCGGCCTGTTGCAAATCAAGCGCCTCACTGGCATGTTTCGCCGCTGGATATCGGCAAAGTGAGCCATGGCCGTGTAGGAAAGCCTGAAATGGCCACACACCTTCCTGGCCTGCTTCAGGATGTCCTGTAAGCCTGGGTACTTATGCACAAAGCGTTGTACGATCAGATTACACATATGTGCCATGCACGGCACATGTGTCAACTTGCCCAACTTCAATGCCGCTAACAATTTTTTTCCGTTGTCACAAACCACTTTGCCGATATCCAGTTGCTGCGGAGTCAGCCACTTTTCCACCTGTGTTTTCAGGGCGGACAGGAGTGCTTGTCCGGTGTGACTCTCTGCTTTCAAGCAAGTCAAAGCCAAGACGGCGTGACACTGCCGTATCCGGGTACCTGGGGAGCTGGGGGGGCTGCCGTTGATGTGGAGCAAGACGCAGCAGCACAAGAGGACTCAGCCGAGGAGGTTATGGAAGAGGATGGAGGAGAGGAGGTGGCAGCAGGCCTGCCTGCAAGTCGTGGCGGTGTTACCAACTCCTCTGCAGAGTCATGCATTCCATGCTTGTCAGCAGTCAGCAGGTGATATACCTGCCCTGACCATGCTTTGCAGACCAGGTATCAGTGGTCAGATGGACCCTTGCCCCAACACTGTGTGCCAGACATGCCAATACTTCCTTTTGCACAATCGAGTACAGTTTGGGGATTGCCTTTTGTGAAAATAAATTTCGGCCGGGTACCTTCCACTGCGGTGTCCCAATAGCTACAATTTTTTGGAACGCCTCAGACTCCACCAGCTTGTATGGTAAAAGCTGGCGGGCTAAGAGTTCAGACAAGCCAGCTGTCAGATGCCGGGCAAGGGGGTGACTGTGACATTGGCTTCTTACGCTCAAACATGTCCTTGACAGACACATGACTGTGGGCAGATGAGCGGGAACTGCTCAAGGCGGGAGATGGAGTGGCGGATGGTTGAGAGGGGACAAGGAGGACAGCAGTGGTTGACGTGGCTGAAGATGCTGGACCAGGAGGAGGATGGCGGCTTAGAGTTTGCTTGCTGCTTGTACTCATGTGTTGATCCCATAGGCGTTTGTGATGTGAGATCATGTGCCTACGCAAAGCAGTTGTACCTAGGTGGGTGTTGGACTTCCCACGACTCAGTTTCTTTTGGCACAGGTTGCAAATGGCATCGCTGTTGTCAGAAGCAGACACAAAAAAATTCCACATTGCTGAGCTCTGCAATGACGGCATTCTGGTGGTGGACACAGCATGCGTTGATTGGCGTGCTGTCGGGCTGACCCCGGGTGCCGATGCATGCTGTCTGACTGTGCCACTAGCTCCTTGCGACGACCTCCCCCTGCTTCCAACTCGTCATCTCCTCCTCCTCCTCTCTGTCTCCCCATCTGAACTTTCGCTCTGTTCTTCTTCTTGCCGAGTTGGCACCCACGCGACATCCATGGACGCATCATCATCATCAACCGCTTCACTTGTATCTGACAACTCAGCAAAGGAAGCAGCAGCGGGTACAACATCATCATCATCACACCGTACGTCCATGTGTGTAATGCTGCCTGCCTGAGACATATCCATGTTATCTACATCCTCTGGCAATAATGGTTGCGCATCACTCATTTCTTCAAACGGATGTGTGAATAACTCCTCTGACATACCAAGTAAAGCGGCTGTGGTGCTAGTTTTGGTGGTGGTGGCAGGCGGGTGAGTGGCATCTTGAGAGGTGCCTGAAGCTAAGCTGGAGGAGGATGGTGCGTCAAGGTTCCGAGCGGAAGCTGTAGAAGATTGGGTGTCCTGTGTTAGCCAGTCAACTATGTCCTCAGAACTTTTCAAGTTCAGGGTACTTGGCCTCTGAAAACTGGGCATTATTCTAGGGCCAAAGGAAATCACAGCACCACGACCACGATGGCCCCTGTGGGGTGGCCTGCCTCTGCCTGTCATTTTTGGGGGGATTAGTGGTACTATGTGTAAGTTACTGTGAGACCAGATATGAGTGGCAATGTGCAATGGCAGAGGTCTGCAGAGTACACGCTGTAGGTTTGACACACCCGCTTGAAGACAACTAACTGCTATTCAATCTATAACGGTGAAAAAAGTGTTTTCTTTGTAAAGGCACGCTATAGAGACACCAGATATGAGTGGTGGCACTGGGAAAATGGGCACAGTATCCACTGAGCCTGACACAGAAGCTGGCAGACAACTAACTGCTGCTTTTTTGCTGTTTTTGGGTTTTAAATGCACGCTATAGAGACACCAGATATGAGTGGCAAATTACACTTGCTGAGGTTGGCAGAGCACACGCTGAAGGCCTGACACCCAGACACTTGCAGACAACTAACTGCTATTAGCTTACAGTGAAACACTTTTTTTTTGTTTTTAAAGGCACGCTATAGTCACACCAGATATGAGTGGTGTGGTGGCACTGGGCAAATGGGCACAGTATCCTCTGAACCTGACACAGAAGCTGGCAGACAACTAACTGCTCTTCAATCTATTACAGTGAAAAACGTTTTTTTTCTTTTTAAATGTCAAGCTTAAGCTATTGTGACACCAGATATGAGTGGTGGCACTGTGCAAATGGGCACAGTATGCACTGTGAGCCTGACACAGAAGCTGGCAGGCAGGCAACTGCAATTACATTACACAAAAAAAAAAAAGCAGACCGATGTTCTAGCCCTAAAAAGGGCTTTTTGTGGTGCTGTCCTTACAGCAGAGATCAGATGAGTCCTTCAGGACTGTAGTGGACACTGAATACCCTAGCCTAGCTAAAAATGTCCCTATCTAATGAACAGCAGCTACATTTTCCCTCCTCTTACTAAGCATGCAGCTTCAGAATGAATCTAAAACGGATGCTGGGAGGGATGTGGGAGGGTGTTGAAGGGAGGGTCTGCTGCTAATTTGCTGGAATGTGTCTGCTGACCGTGAGGCACAGGGTCAAAGTTTGCTCAATGATGACGAATAGGGGGCGCCCATGTGTTCGCCCGCGGTGGCGAACGCGAACACGCTATGTTTGCCGGGAACTATTCGCCAGCGAACAGTTCGGTACATCACTAGTGAGGGGGGTAGGTAGGGGGATTATTTTTTTTTGGGGGGGAGGGGGTGACAAGGGTCTCCCCCATTTGTATTTATTGCCCCCACCCACCTCTCAGGATTGGGGGCCGGTGGGGACAGTAGGTCCACCCCTATTGTTTTTGTTTTTTTTGTTTTTTCAGGGCCCCCACCAACCGCTCAGGGGTGGGGGCCGGGGGGGACAGTAGGTCCACCCCCTTATTGTTTTTTTTAGGGCCCCTACCCACCGCTCAGGGGTGGGGGCCGGGTGGGGGGACAGTAGGTTCCTCCCCATTGTGATTTATGGCCCCCATAAATGGGATGGGGGCCCAAAAAAAAAAACAAAAAAACTAAGTGGGGAACTACTGTCCTCCCCCCCGGCCACCACCCCTGCACGGTGGGTGGGGGCCATAAATCACAACGGGGGGACCTACTGTCCTCCCACCCCCACCCATGAGCATCGGGTGGGGGCCATAAAAATAATGAGGGGGGATCTACTGTCCTCCCCCAGGCCCCACCACTGTGCAGTGGGTGGGGGCCTTAAAAATGAGGGGGGCCTACTCTCCTGGCCCCAACCTTTACTGTGTCCCCCCGGCCCCCACCCATGAGCGATGGGTGGGGGCCCTAAAAAAAACAATAAGGGGGCGGCCTAATGTCCTCCCCCCTGGCCCTCACCCCTGATCGGTGGGTGGGGGCCCTAAATACAAATGGGGGGACCCTAGTCACCCCCTCCCCCCAAAAAAAAATTATTATCCCCCTACCTACCCCCCTCACCCTAAAAATAATGAGGGGGGGGCCTTTAACTAAGAACCTGTAAAAAAAAATTAGAAAAAAACAACTTACCATTCGATGTTTTCTTTCTTCTAAAATCTTATTTTTTCAGCCCCCAAAAAAGCCAAATAAAAAACCATAATAACTGACGCAATAAAAAAAAAAAAAAACGAGCGCAAAAAAATAAGCCATCTTCACCCATGGAGGGCTCCGTGCAGACTGAGCTCTGCAGGGCAGGGGAAGGCTTATAAAGCCTTGCCACGCCCTGCAATTAGGGTAAGAACACTCTGATTGGACGGTTTAAGCCAATCAGAGTGCTCTTTGTCATTTTACACAGCGTGGGAAAATTCCAAAGAACTTTCCCACGCTGTGTAAAATGACACAGAGCACTGTGATTGGATGGCTTGAAATCCATCCAATCACAGTGCTCTGTGGCATTTTACACAGCGTGGGAAAGTTCTTTGGAATTTTCCCACGCTGTGTAAAATGACAAAGAGCACTCTGATTGGCTTAAACCGTCCAATCAGAGTGTTCTTACCCTAATTGCAGGGCGTGGCAAGGCTTTATAAGCCTTCCCCTGCCCTGCAGAGCTCAGTCTGCACGGAGCCCTTCATGGGTGAAGATGGCTTATTTTTTTGCGCTCGTTTTTTTTTTTTTTTTTTATTGCGTCAGTTATTATGTTTTTTTATTTGGCCTTTTTTGGGGCTGAAAAAATACGATTTTAGAAGAAAGAAAACTTTGAATGGTAAGTTTTTTTTTGTTTTTTTTTCTATTTTTTTTACAGGTTCTTAGTTAAAGGTCCCCCCTCATTATTTTTAGGGTGAGGGGGTTAGGTAGGGGGGATAGGTATCTTTTTTTGGGGGGGAGGGGTGACTAGGTTCCCCCAAATTTGTATTTAGGGCCCCCACCCGCCGCTCAGGGGTGGGAGCAAGGGGGAGGACATTAGGTCCCCCCCTTATTAGTATTTAGGGCCCCCACCCACCGCTCAGGGGTGTGTTTGTATTTTTTTTTTTTATTTTCTCTAAACAGGTGTCTAGGTATTCTTGTAAGGCCTCCTGAGTAATCCCCTGAAAGAGCTGTTTAGTAGATGTAGCCTTTGGAGGAGAAGTTGCTCCTAACCCTTGAGATCGAGGCTGAAGTATCCAGTTCTCTCTGTAGCTCTTCTTCTTGTCTCTGCAGATGAGACGGAGTAAAAAAGGAAAGCCTCTTCTCTGTCTTATTATTTATTTATTTATTTTTTTATAAGTAAAAAAACAAAACAAAACAAACCTCTTTCTCTCTGTCTGTGAAGAGTCCGCATCCTGACTCCGCTGTGTTGTAATGTACTGAAGGGTTTGAGTACCAAGTTAGAGAGATCGGCAGCAAAATATTAGCTTTGTTTGTGATGTTGCTTTAAATCTTAAATCACCCTTGAAGAAAGGCTTGTTGCTTATAATGATGATTTTATGTTTCAGTTCCCTAACTCACCTTATATCTGTACTTTCTCTTTCATCTTTCCCATTCACAATTATATTAGTGAGATTATTTAACTTCAGTTGGTGATTCTTATACCTTAATGCTGAATTTAGGCGTTCAGCAAGTCTTCAATAGCAATACCACATGCTTGCATTAATCGCTCTGTCCCCAAGGGGAAATTGAACAGCAGTAAATGAAGAAAGAGCATAGAAAAAGGTCACTTCTCTTTGACTTATCTTAACATAAGTTAATGATCAAGTTTACACTTGAATTTAGGTTTTTCTTCCCCCCGGCATTTGCCACGTGCAGAACAGTGCCTTGTGTACAGGAGACTCCACAATGCTGTACCCTTTGGATGACAAAGGTTATTGCGGAAAATTCTTTGTGTATAAATCCGATGGGGAAACTCCACGTGAGCCACAAGCTTTGTAGATCCGGAGACTGCTATATCAGCAGACAGCTGTGTCCGTACTCGGCTCAAGGAACATGGCAGGAACAAACATCCGCACGGGGGGGAAACAAAACAGCAGCATCAGGCGGCCTCACAGCATCTCTCCTTAAAGCATCACCGCATCCTACATCATAGCTCCCTACCCCTTAGATTGAAAAAGCCGCTAACCTTTATTTTAACACCACCATATGCAATAAATTAGAAAAGAGAGTGGGCAATTTGAGACTGTTTAGCTGATTATTCTGGACTTTTTATTGGACTTTTATTGGATCTTTTTACTTTCTAAGTACCCATTTATTTTGTTTTTAATGTATTAACAATAAATGTTATTTACTATTTTATACTTTAGTCCAAAGTCCTTTCTAGCCATCAGGAACTCCATTGGGGAGAGTGCTATTCCCCCTCTAAAGTAGCACATTGTTTATCAACCTCAGAGCCGGGATTTCAGGGCTCTGCAGAAGGTGAGCACAACTATTTATATTTCAAAATACCATTATAGTATGTGCAATTCTACACAGTTGTTTTTCTGCTTTTCTTCTCGTTGTATACTCCTGGAGGGACACTACCTGGGATAAAGGGGTGTGTTGCTGCCCTAAAAGCATAAAGGATCCTTTTACGGAGCCAATACCATATAGGCTCCTGTCCATGTGAGTGGTTTCAGTCATTACTTACTACCAATTATCCATTTTGGAACATCTGCACTATATTTTTGTTTTTCTTGTTCCTTTTATATGTACATTCAAGTTTTTCAAGACTGTCACTGTACCAAAGGGGTGACTAAACCCCTCTACTGTTTAGAGCGCTCCACTTGTTTGGTATAATTTGTATACCTTATTTCTGTATATTTGTTTTTTATTGTGGGTAAGGGGTATTCCACTTTTAGTGTTGAGCAGCTTTTACATTTTGGGCACTGTAAAAAAACACTTTCTATCTCTTTATTGAGGTAGTTTTCTCTATTCAATTTGAGACTGTGTTTACAGTAGGGTCTTACATTTCACACAAAGTGGATGTGGAAATATTTGTAGTTGTTCTTAATTAGCTTATGAAAGTTATTAAGGGTATCTGTTTGTTTTAATTATGCCCTATTTTGTTTCTATGTGGCAACTGTTTTGTCCACTTCCCCATTTTTGGGGGGAGGGGGGGTTTGTGAGTGAATTTAAATTGATTTATATATTTATTTTCCCCTGTGGGTAAGGTTATGAGATCTCAGTGACATTCATCATGTTAGAGCAGTGTTTCCCAACCCAGTCCTCAAGGCACACCTACCAGTCCAGGATTTAAGGATTACCCAGTTTTGTCTAAGGTGTTTTTTCTGTTTTTTTCTAAAAACACCTTAGACAAAACTGGGTAATCCTTAAATCCTGGACTGGTAGGTGTGCCTTGAGGACTGGGTTGGGAAACACTGTTAGAGATCTATCCCTTTTTACAATTGCTATTTAATAGACTAAATTGGAAAAAAATTCTGTGTGTTCTTTTACCAGTTTAATAACTTTATGCCCTAAAACAGAAGTAAATTGTCATGTTAATTTGCAACAGAGCCAGCATAATTATTGATACAGCTGTGCTGTAATCCCAAAAATCTTGATATTTATTTTCGCATATTAAAATACATACCTACTGTGGTGGAATCTCGGTAAAAATAAATTTAGTAGGCCGAGATTACCACGTGGCATGTGTACGTGCATATGCTGACGTATCGATCAGTTGGTTGCACGAGGCAAGATACGATCAGTAGTGTACGGAGCATGTGCAAGAATACAGGATGTAGTATTCCCCTCCTCCATTGTGCTGGACAGGCCATGCGGTCAAGCAGGAAGTTAATTCTTATTTGTATTGATTGGTCAAGAGAATGTGCGGGTGGAGCTTAATATGGGAGGAGTTATGTGCCTATATAAGGAGCCTGCACTATTGTCCGGGGCTCAGAACTTGTTGTATTTTGGTGACGTTAGTCCCTCTGAGTCCCGATCGGTGATCCAATAAAGAATCTCTTCCTTCCTGAAGAAACCTGTGTCCATCTCTCTGTGCTTCGCTTCCGTCAGTTTCTCCGGTATCATTTGGTGCATTGGCCGGGAAGCTCATCGTTCAACGGTAGCTGAGAGGCAGAGGCGTGAGACGGTCTATCTTTGCCCACGTTCTCTACGGCTGCACCCCTGAACTTCTGCGTGGACCTCCCTTCGTCTCGGCGCCACTGGTCTGTTGTCCAGGAGATCATCGGCCTCTACGTAAGAAGTGCTGGGGTGTCCCCGTCGATGAGTGTGAACTCAGGTTCAGGAACGAGGAGGTAAGACAACTGCTGTTTTAGACGGCAGACCCACTAGGGGTATACCGATTGTGCGGTAGGCCCATCAGGGGTTTGAATTGTGTATGGAATCTGCCCCCTCTGTCGGAGGGAAGGAGCGAAGGCGCACCGCTCGATCGAACGCTCTTTAGTCAGACCGTTTGATTTTGTTAGTCAGGCGGGGCTCTGGTGTAAATAGCCCTAGCCGGACACCGGTGTCTTATCTAGACTAGCGTTCTAGGGTGTATATTTTGTTCGCTAGGTCGGAGGGACCGGGAGACTAAGCGGCGTCTGTGTAAATTCGGTTCGCTAGCTCTCAACCTATCTTGGCTAAGTGGGAAGGCGTGTAAATTTGGAACCCACTAGATTTTTGATAGTAATCGACTAAGAGGCGTCTGTGTAAATTCGGTCCTCTAGCTCGCTATATGTGGTGCTTGGGCAGTGTGGCTAACCAAAACGTATGTAGATTGTTTTTGGTAGTCCATTCAAGGTACTGGCCAATAGTTTAGTTGGGAATTGTAAATGTGATAAAGATTGTTTAGTAAAGTGTATATCTTGTTAGATAGCGCGAGCTCAGCCGTCTAGCGAGAGTGTTAATAGTGTGTTGCTGTATTATAGTGCACGGTACCATAACCCTGTATATTTACTGACACTGTATATAAGTACTAATCATTGTCGTCTATTGCATGTTTAACACCATAACCACTAATAATTGTATTGTGACCTTAAATTGTGCTTTGACCTATGCTAACCGTACTGTAACCGCTATTTGTAAAAGACGATGTTACTGGGGTGTGTTATAGACGGGTAATTCGTATATAGAGAATTATAGCGTGAGTGACTGTATAGTTTCGCCAAAGGGCATAATATTGATTATCTAGTGACTGGTGTAACAGCTGTGTGTGTACGGGAATTCCCTGAGTGTTTATTGTGTTATTGTGTATGTTTCACTTGGTAACCGTACCACGTGGTGCTGTTGCCAGAGGAAACGGGTGTGACTGTTGAATAGTACGCGTGCATAGTATTCGTTGTCAACGACGTTCCATTGATAAGTATGGGCGCGTCGCAGGCAACGATTCCGGATCCCTTAGGTTGTATGGTGAAGAATTTTAAAAAGGGATTCAAGACATGTGATTTTGGGGTTAAAATGTCTCCTGTACGTTTGGTCACTTTGTGTACTAGGGAGTGGCCTACTTTGGTTGCGGCATGGCCGCCACGTGGCAGTTTGGATCCAACTCTGGTACAGCGCTTACACGTGGCTGTATCGGGTAGGCCTGAACTTTACGGGCAGTTTCCTTATATTGATTGTTGGAGACAGGCCGTAAATGACTCGCCAAAATGGATTCAGACATGCCACGAGGAGCAATGTCGCCTCATGGTGGCTAGGACTTGTTTGTCCACTAGGACTGGTGTTAGGCCCATTTTGGACACGCCCCCTGAGTCCGAGATCCCTTTGCCACCCCCTTACTTTCCGTTAAGAGGAAGTGACGCAAATGCAGGAAGTCCTGCAACCCTTCCCTCATTGCCCTCATCCACTTCCGCTTCCTCCTCCAGTATAGAATCCACCCCCTCTCGTACTAAATCTCCCCTTCCGGAACCAGAGCCAATCCCCATTAGATCCGAATATCCTGATTTGGCGCCACTTTAGACTTCCGGTCAAGCTTCTTCTAGCTCGGCTCGAAGTGTTTTATTTACTACCTTTTCCCAAAACCAAGCTCCCACATCCTCATGCCCTATTTCTCCCCGACTGGAACCTCTAACTGACGCCCCTCTACGTAGCCCCATACAAACCCGACAACTGACCGGTACCCAACAATTAAAACATTATCAGATGCCTCTTCGTCTGAATCCCGGGTCAGCCTATATCGATGCTGCAGGCCAAATGGCACATGCTGACCCAGTCTTCGTATATGTCCCGTTCACGACAACCGATCTCTTAAATTGGAAGACCCACAATTCCTCGTATACTGAGAAACCACAAGCTATGACTGATCTGTTCACCTCAATAGTACAGACACATAACCCGACATGGGCTGATTGCCAGCAGTTATTAATGACTTTGTTTAACAATGAGGAAAGGACAAGAATTAATCAAGCGGCCATTAAAGCGCTAGAGGATAAAGCCCGTACTTTGAATCAAGCCAATCCATCAGCATGGGCCGCAACACATTATCCCAACACCGATCCCGATTGGAATGTAAATGGTGCTGATATGGTTCAACTCAGAGCCTATAGAGACGCTATAATTGCTGGCATGAAAGCAGGAGGAAAGAAAGCCATTAATATGTCGAAGACAGTTGAGGTGATTCAGAAAAGTGATGAAGCGCCCAGTGTCTTTTATGACCGATTATTGGAGGCATACCGCTTGTATACCCCCTTTAATCCGGAAGACGCAGATAATTCCCGAATGGTGAACTCCGCCTTTGTCAGCCAAGCTTACGGAGATATTAAGCGCAAGCTACAGAAGTTAGAAGGGTTTGCAGGTATGTCTATTACCCAACTAATGGAGGTAGCGAATAAGGTGTATATGAACAGGGAAACAGAAAGTAAGAAAGAGGAAGAGCGCAAGATGCGTAGAAAGGCAGACATGCTAGCGGTAGCGATCGCAGGCGTAGATAGACGGGGCCCAGATAGAGGCGATAGTAAGTGGAATGAGGAACCTCTAAGTAGAAATCAGTGCGCATACTGTAGGGAAGAAGGGCATTGGAGAAATGAGTGTCCTCGAAGAGAACAGTGTGAGAGAGACAGACCTAGGACAGGTTATGGAAACTTTAGAGGCAGAGCGAGAGGTAGAGGAGGCCCCGGAGGGAGTAATGGTAATAGAGGGAGCAATGGGAACAGAGGAAGTGTTAGGGAAGATAGGTATTTCCCAGCAGCGCAAAGGTCCCGCGATAGAGAAGGCAGGGACTTTGTAGGATTGGCTGACACGGTCATGGAGGACTATTGATACCGACCGGGCTCCATCCCCCTTGGTCGAGCGGAGCCTATGGTCGATGTATCAATAGGGGGAAAAAGGAGTGCGTTCATGATCGACACTGGTGCTGAACATTCAGTGGTGACTAATCTAGTTGCTCCTCCATCTGGAAGGACTATTACTGTAATAGGAGCAACTGGAAGAAGTGCTGAAAAACCGGTTCTTAAAAGTCGACTCTGTACATTGGGAGGCCACGTAGTAAAACATCAATTCCTTTATATGCCTGAATGTCCAGTCCAATTGCTGGGACGTGATATGCTATCTAAATTACAAGCGCAGATTACGTTCCTACCAAATGGAACAACATCCTTAAAGTTTAATGGACCTTCAGGTATTATGACATTATCCGTACCAAAGGAAGAAGAGTGGCGACTTTATACAGCGTTGACTAGCCAAAACCCTAGGAGTGATGAGTCCTTATTCAACATACCAGGAGTTTGGGCAGAGAACAACCCACCAGGACTGGCCCGCAATATTCCACCTATTAAAATTGAACTAAAACTTGGGGTTTATCCAGTGAGCCTAAGACAATACCACATCCCGCAGAAGGCTAAGAAGAACATCCAATCTTATCTGGATAAGTTCATACGGTATGGTATCCTAAAATTCTGTACTTCCCCCTGGAACACCCCATTGCTGCCTGTTCAAAAGCCCGGCACAGATGAGTATCGACCTGTGCAGGACTTGAGAGCAGTCAATGATGCGGTTGTTAGTATACATCCAGTTGTACCCAATCCATATAACCTGCTTGCTTTAATTCCGGGCGGGGCTACTTACTTTACAGTCTTAGACCTCAAAGATGCCTTCTTTTGCCTCCGAATTGCCGCAGAAAGTCAATGTATTTTCGCTTTCCAATGGGAGAACGCTGTCACGGGCTCAAAACGCCAAATGACCTGGACAAGACTGCCCCAAGGGTTTAAAAATTCACCTACCCTATTTGGTTCAGCTCTAAGTCAAGATCTACTGGATTTCGAGTCCATCCCAGGAGAGTGTGTATTGTTACAGTATGTAGATGACTTGTTGATAGCAGCAGTTACAAAAGAAATCTGTCAGCAAGCAACGCACGATCTACTACACATTCTCTGGAAGGCAGGATACAAGGTGTCTAGAAAGAAGGCTCAGTTGTGTTTGCCAACTGTCAAATATCTGGGATTCCATATCTCTGAAGGTCAAAGAATTATGGGGCCAGAGAGAAAAGAAGCTGTGTGCCAAATACCGATACCCAAGAATAGAAGACAAGTGCGAGAATTCTTGGAGGCAGCAGGCTTCTGTAGGATATGGATTCCCAGCTACGCGATACTGGCAAAACCTCTGTATGCAGCTATCAAAGGTACAGAGCACGACCCCTTCTTATGGACTCAAGAACAGCAAACGGCATTTGAAGATGTGAAGAAGGCTTTGATGAGTGCCCCAGCATTAGGTCTACCTGATCACACACGACCATTCTACCTGTATGTACATGAGCAAAGAAGAATGGCTGTGGGAGTATTGACACAGTACTTGGGATCATGGCAAAGACCTGTTGCCTACATGTCTAAGCAATTGGATGCAGTGGCCAGCGGACTTCCACCTTGTCTAAGAGCCGTAGCTGCAGCCGCCCTGCTAGTAGCTGAAGCCGATAAACTCACTCTGGGTCAAGAACTTTATGTACGAGTCCCACATGCAGTACAGACGTTGTTGGATTACAAAGGAAATCATTGGTTTAGTAACAGCCGTATGACCAAGTATCAAGCAATGTTGTGTGAAAACCCCAGAGTGCATTTAGAGACTGTAAACACCTTAAATCCAGCTACCCTTTTGCCACAACCTACTGAAAGTCAACATGATTGTTTGGAAGTAATGGATGAAGTATTCTCAAGTAGACCAGATCTTCGTGATTTTCCCATCCAGAACCCCGATGTTCAATATTATACCGACGGCAGTAGTTATGTGAAAGAAGGGATCCGCTATGCAGGATATGCAGTAACAACAATAGACAAGGTGATAGAAGCTCGGCCACTGGCGAAAGGAACATCAGCACAAAAGGCAGAATTGATAGCACTGACACGAGCGTTACAATTGGCTGAAGGTTTAAGAGTGAATATCTACACGGACTCCAAGTATGCGTTTTTAACCACTCATGCCCACGGAGCTTTGTATAAAGAAAGAGGACTACTGAATTCAGAAGGCAAAGAAATCAAGTACGCAGCTGAAATCCTACAACTATTGGAAGCAGTGTGGGAGCCGAAAGAAGTCGGTATCATACATTGTCGAGCGCATCTGAGAGGAGATGGTGATGTAACCAAGGGAAATCGGATGGCAGATAGTGCAGCTAAGCGTGCTGCTGAATCAGGAAGACAGGAATATGTGGGGCATATAGCTGCTCTTATACCAACTCCACTGTCTCAATGGACTCCAGTTTATACAGCTCAAGAAGAGGAGTGGTTAAAGACTGAACCAGGAAAATATTTGGAGAACAAGTGGTATCAGCTAGAAGATGGAAGAATAGTCATACCAGCATCACTAGCGGTAGAAATTGTCCAAAATTATCACAACGGGACACATTCTGGGAGAGACAGCACAGAAGAATCTCTCAGAAAACATTTCTACATACCAAGATTGTCCAACTTGACTCAGGCCATTCTACGAAGATGTGTAACGTGTGCTAAAAATAATGCAAGACAAGGACCAGTAAAGCCACCAGGAGTCCAGTTTATGGGGGGACTCCCCATGTCCGATTTACAAATTGACTTTACAGTGATGCCTAAATCGGGTGGACATCGTTACCTGCTGGTAATTGTGTGCACCTATTCAGGCTGGGTAGAAGCATGTCCTACTCGTACAGAGAAAGCAGGAGAAGTTGTGAGATTCCTGCTACGAGAAATAATACCCCGATATGGACTACCCTGCTCTATAGGATCGGACAATGGTCCAGCTTTTGTTCATCAGTGCCTACAACAACTGACTCATATGCTTGGTATAAAGTGGAGGCTTCATATGGCATATAGACCCCAGAGTTCTGGTAAGGTAGAGAGAATGAATAGAACTATTAAGAATCAGTTGGCTAAAATGTGTCAGGAAACCCAACTTAAGTGGAACGTTCTCTTACCCATAGCTCTATTGCGAATCCGCAGTACCCCTACCAGAAGGATGGGCCTCTCTCCTTTTGAAATCATGTATGGGCGACCACCTCCCGTACTTGGTAACTTAAGGGGGGACTTGAGTCAGTTGGGAGAAGGAATTACCCGGCAGCAGGTTGTAGAGTTGGGTAAGACTATGGAGGAGGTACAGAAATGGGTACAAGATAGATTACCTGTGAATATTTATCCCCCTGTTCATAGTTACCATCCAGGAGACCAAGTGTGGATTAAAGAGTGGAATAATGTACCGTTAGGGCCCAAGTGGAGAGGTCCTTATGTTGTTCTTTTGTCTACCCCTACAGCGATAAAAGTAGCCGAAGTCACTCCGTGGATACATCACTCCAGGGTTAAACCAGCAGCAGTCGATTCTTGGCAAGTTACAGCAGATCCAGAGAATCCCTGCAAGATCCGGTTAAAACGCACGACTCAGTCGGAGTAACGAGGAACTTGTGTGGATTACAAAATGTTATTATTTTAGGGATTTGGTGCGTGAGTGAGAAGGCCATAATAAAGCCTGTCCGCCCACCGACGTATAGTATATAAGCCAGGGAAAGTCTCGAAGGGACTCCTGTGAAGACGAGCAGAACTCCATTCCCTGCAGCCCTTACATCCTGGAAGCTGAGGTGCCTTCGCACGGACGAAGACTGAGGATGACGGCGAAAGATGTGTTGATGATAATGTTTATTTATGTGTATTTTTATATCCAGGAAGGTAGAGGTACCGACACTCCTAGCTGTGAGGTATGCATTAAGACTACAAGAACAGGTAACCATATTTCCCAAACCCTAATTTGGCATTCACAATACAAGTGTAAAGGAGATGTATCGAGATGCAGATACCTAAATATAGAATATAGTGTGTGCCATTTAGGAATAGGAGAACCTAAGTGCTTCAGTCCGGAGTATCAACCTCGTACAATTTGGTTGACTCTCAGGAATGGAGATCCTCAGGGGACCCTAATTAATAAGACGGTGTTAGAATCCGTACATTCTTCGGGTGTTCTGCTATTTGATGCGTGTAAAGCGATATCAAGTGGTAGAAAGCCGTGGAATGTATGTGGGGATCTTAGATGGGAGAGGACGTATGGGTCTAATGATAAATATATTTGTCCCAGTAGTAAAAATAAATATGTGAGTCCTAGATGCCCAAATAGAGATTATAACTTTTGCCCATATTGGTCTTGTGTGGGGTGGGCAACTTGGGGACAGACAGTAGACAAAGACATGATAGTGACTAAGTTGCCTACCAGCCCATATTGTAAGTCTATGGAATGCAATCCAGTCCATATACTTATAAATAACCCCGACAAGTTCTTAGACAAGTATGGCAATTTATTTGGGTTTCAAATATATGGGACGGGTTTAGATCCTGGGACAGTATTGTTTATAGGGATAGAGACTGATACGGTATCCTCCCAAACTCATCAAGTATACCATTCCTTTTATGAAGAGATGAGTATAGATAATAAGATCCCCCATAATGCTAAAAACCTGTTCATTGATTTAGCTGAAAGTATTGCCGGCAGTCTTAATGTTACCAACTGCTATGTGTGTGGAGGTACTAACATGGGAGACCAATGGCCTTGGGAAGCAAAGGAGATAATGTCCGGTTCTGAGGCAGTTGACCAATTAATATCTACACAAGCCGATTATCATATGAGCGTTAGAGGTAAATCTGAGTGGAGATTAAAGACCTCCATCATAGGTTATGTTTGCATAGCAAGGAAAGGAATAATGTATAATACTTCTGTAGGAGAATTAACTTGTCTAGGGCAAAAAGCTTATGATGATGATACAAAGAATACAACTTGGTGGTCGGCTTCAAATGTCTCAGAACCATCTAACCCGTTTGCTAGATACGCCAATTTAAAGGATGTGTGGTTTGATTTATCCATCACATCTACTTGGAGAGCCCCAGCAAATTTGTACTGGATCTGTGGTAAGAAAGCCTATTCGGAGTTGCCACAGGACTGGGAAGGGGCATGTGTGTTGGGTATGCTCAAACCATCCTTCTTCTTGTTACCGATTGAAACAGGTGAGACTTTAGGTGTTAAAGTGTATGATGTGAATCATAGGAAGAAAAGGGGACCCATAGAGATAGGCGCCTGGGAAGATAATGAATGGCCTCCCCAGCGTATTATAGATTATTATGGGCCAGCCACGTGGGCAGAAGATGGTACCTTTGGTTATAGAACCCCTATTTATATGCTCAACCGTATTATAAGATTACAGGCGGTGGTTGAGATTATTACTAACGAGACATCACAAGCGCTCAATCTTCTAGCGAAGCATAATACCAGGATGAGGACAGCAGTATACCAAAATAGATTAGCCTTGGATTACCTTTTGGCAGTAGAGGGAGGTGTATGTGGGAAGTTTAACCTGAGCAATTGCTGTCTTCAAATAGATGACAAAGGGCAAGCAATGCTGAGCTTACTAGCCATATGGTTAAACTAGCGCATGTGCCTACTCAGGTATGGAAAGGGTACAATCCAAGTAGTTGGTTTGGTAGCTGGTATGAGTGGTTTGGAGGGCTTAAGGCAGTGGTAGGTGGAGTCCTACTGATTTTAATGTTGTGTCTACTCCTGCCGTGTCTTATACCCTTAGTAGTTAGGTCTGTGCAAAGCCTGATAGAAAATATAGCAGAGAGGAAGGCTGCTGCACAGATAATGGCAATATATAAATATGAGGCTCTAGATCAGGGAGAACCAATGCAGGAAGATGAGTGTTGAAGATTCACATCATAAGTTAAGTCTGGTCTGGTTCAGGGTAACTTGCGGTGTATGCAAACTAAGGTTAAGTGATGCCTCAAGTAATTGTGAAATATCAAGAGGCATCAAAGGGGGGAATGTGGTGGAATCTCGGTAAAAATAAATTTAGTAGGCCGAGATTACCACGTGGCATGTGTACGTGCATATGCTGACGTATCGATCAGTTGGTTGCACGAGGCAAGATACGATCAGTAGTGTACGGAGCATGTGCAAGAATACAGGATGTAGTATTCCCCTCCTCCATTGTGCTGGACAGGCCATGCGGTCAAGCAGGAAGTTAATTCTTATTTGTATTGATTGGTCAAGAGAATGTGCGGGTGGAGCTTAATATGGGAGGAGTTATGTGCCTATATAAGGAGCCTGCACTATTGTCCGGGGCTCAGAACTTGTTGTATTTTGGTGACGTTAGTCCCTCTGAGTCCCGATCGGTGATCCAATAAAGAATCTCTTCCTTCCTGAAGAAACCTGTGTCCATCTTTCTGTGCTTCGCTTCCGTCAGTTTCTCCGGTATCACTACAAAACAAACATATAAGAACAAAATTGCATTTACTCTTAAGTTTTAAAACCCGGTACATGGGTCAATGATATTTGGGAAACATTTAAGAGCATATACTTCTCTGTAGAACTGTTAATCATAGGAAACATAAAATAAGACTTTACAATAGTGTTATACTTAAAGGTAAACATAATCCTAATATAGTTTAATGTTCTCCCTTTTATTTAAGCATTGCAAAATACAAATAAGCTCATCTAAATGTTGATGATGTATAAATGAGTTCAATTAACCTTAAATTGCAATCTAATCTAATTCCTGTTAGATTGCTTTTTAAAGGGTTTGAGCATGTAGAGGGAATGTTTGGAAATATTCACTGAGGTGTAAGAGATGGCATTATTATTAAGGGATTTATATGTTAGAGTAAGAATTTAAATGTGATTAGAAAAAAAATGAAAAACTTAAGGAGTGATCTTAGTGGTGATAAGCGATAAGGGACTCCATTCTATATCGAGTGATAAAATCTGCAAACACGGTTATATCACTCCATATTCTTTTCTTGGTATTTTCCATTAAAGCATCCTCTATCAGCTTAACAATAGAAGAAGCTTCAGAAAACCCACAATTTTACCACATGACAAGAGGCTTCGCATTTTGCATATCTCTCTTTACTAACTCCATACAGCAGTAAAGAAACAAGTAGAAAAAAGAACCAATCACAGGAGAGCAGAATGTACATAAGGCAATGTGACCTTTATCATTTCCTCTTTCTTTACTGCTCCATCAAGCAGACAGGTCAGAGTATTACTCTTCTCCATTACTTTATGTTTACAGTGCCTCTTTGAGGTTGTTTCTGTATTATATTTTTTTATATACTTTACTGTATGTTCTTGTTGTGCTTCTGTACTATGTGCAGCTGTGTTTTTTCATAGATGTTATTTCATAGATTTTATATAGATTTAACGTAATCCTTATTTCATAACCTTTAGTTGTGATTATTATCACTTGTAATTTATCAGTTTTATAGGCATTTCATCCTTTGTTTAGATTAGTATTATTTGTGCTTTATATGTATTTTATGACATGGATTTAATAGATGTTAGGTGTAAATTTTATTATTGACTTAATCGGTTTTATGGATAGCTATGGTAGATGTACTTTATACCGTATGTATCATGAATTTTCTGGCGATTTTTCCTGGCATTCTATACCTGGGGCATCTGGGGACCCTCTTTACCCGTTTTCCTCCTTCTCCCCAGGGTCTTATGGGGATTCTGGGGGTCTTATGGGGCTTAACCCCTTCCCTCCCGTGGTTCCCGTTGGCTCCCGCCGGCACCAGGGCATTAACCCCTTCTTCCGGCCTATCCGTTCGACCCCTTCCTCCTACCACCCTCAGGGGGATGGCCGGACTCACTGCCCTTGCTCTCTCAGGCTGCCCCATACCGTACACCCGGTAATGTGCTGGAAGCTTTCCAACATCCACTACCTTGGTGCAGGGCAGTCTGTGGGGCGACCACGAGGTAGCCTGAGCATGACGCTGTAACCGCTGGTGGTTCCCTTATTTACCACTATAATGTCTTAAAGCATAGAACTTAGTAGGGCTAACCATACAGATATCTTAGCCATAATTTTATATAGTTAGTAAGAGATCCTCTATTTAACATATGTAAATAATTGAGAATACAATATAAAATAAGGATTGTCTTGGAAGCCATAGATTTTGTCTTTTAGATATTTATTATATAAAAAATATAAATATAGACATATCAAATCCATTATAGCAGAGTTTATAAGATGAAATTAAATGCTTGCAAATATCATTAATAGGTTAACATACCCTTCTGAACATGTCATCATGTCAGCCTCTCAGTCATTTTAAGATGGAGCAGCGTCTGTCTCCAAGTCTCTCCTCTGTGTCTTAACATTTAAAAAGTACACCTATTTATACCTTAGGTGTCGTCATTTTAGGATCACCATAGTTCATAAATGAAAAAGTAACTTGTCTACTTTAAATCAATGTAGGACCTCCCTTAAATTGGCAAAGATACAAGGCCATAACTAAAAGCAAGTGCACACGTCATGGGGAAACTCCCGGACCGGGGGAACTTCCATCAACTTGGGACAAGATGGCTTCCCAAAGTCTGAATAGCTTATCTGTTGTTTATACTAAGACGTAAGTGCACAGTCGTGGGAGATTCCCGGATTTGGGGAAGTTCTATTAACTTGGGGTTACCACAGTATATTGTGTACTGAAAGAGTCGTAGTATAGCCTTGAAGCTTGTTTATGCATTATTGTTATTGTAATTCGTCTGGGACAAAATGGCGCAAACATATTATGCACTGAGGTTATTGCTTAAAGAAACATCTATGAGAAATAATATGTTCCATTTCTAACACCTTGTCAATTTGCAATATCTCTTAAAGACAAAGTACACAGTTTAAGAAATACAACATGTCATTCTAAAACTTGTAATATTTGCATTTGCCCATAACAACGCAGCGGCCATCTTTACCGAGACTCCAGGGACCAAGTTCCCCTTCCTTTACCCTTGGCGGCTATCTTTAATCTCGCGTCTCGCGAGAATATGGGTGGCCGTTTTGCTACTCTCGCCCATCACGATTTTGGCGCTCAAGAGTAACATATACCTTGGCTGTCAGCTAGCCTATCTGCTCTTGTGGCTCATGTATAGTGGTTCGAGGTGCTGGAACCTTAAAGGGATATCACCCCCAAAAATCCCTTAAAGGGATAGCACCCTCAAATTCCTTAAAGATACCATTCTTGGACCCTTAAAGGGAACTCCTTAAAGGGATACCACAGCGGTACTATTTAAAAGGATACCAACCTGGAACTACTCAAAAGGGATACCAAATCCTTAAAGGGATATCACCCTTGGACACAGACTATCAAGATGGTACTGTATAAGTAGATATCAGTGATAGGAGATTTGAAGGGATATCACCTGGATCAGGGTTCAGGAATCTACTGCAAGACTCTATGTCTGGTAATGGATGCTCAAAG
Source organism: Pelobates fuscus (assembly GCF_036172605.1). Classification (NCBI taxonomy): domain Eukaryota; kingdom Metazoa; phylum Chordata; class Amphibia; order Anura; family Pelobatidae; genus Pelobates; species Pelobates fuscus. The sequence continues at coordinate 235,544,165 of NC_086320.1, forward strand.
GGATGACCCCTATCACTTAGACTACCTGTCAGAACACAACAGATGACGGAGCTTAGAGCTAGTGCTATAACCTATTATCCCTCAGAGGTCAGTCACTTTTGTCTCATTACTGCCATATTAGGCACTAAAGGGCTTATTACCCTGTGCCTGCCTGGGGTGCTGCCCCTATTACCGTGCTGCTTTTGGAGGTCGCCCTGTGGCCACCTCTGTGATCCTGGGTGAGGCCCAGTTATACAAATCCCAATATTGTGGTTTGCACTGCTGGGACAATTTGACAACACTAAGTGACAGATACAGAATACCCTACCCGGGTTATTATACCTTACAGTCATTTATACAGACCCTGCTGGGGTCCACTGGCATTATTTACACTACAACAGATACCCCGCTGGGGTACCCCATATCACACACCCTGCTGGGGTTGTTTTGGTACTGTGAGACAATAAAGTGCACACTACTGCATATCACACACCCTGCTGGGGTTGTTTTGATACTTTGAGACAATAAATTGCACACAATAAATTGCACATTACTACACCCTGCTGGGGTCTGCATGGTGCATTGCACACAATGAAACGGATTGTGCTCTCATCCAGTCTGTTTTATTTGGCTGCGACCCACACTTGACGGGTACATACCCCGCGCACCTCAGGTGATCTCTGACTAGGTATAAGCCAATCTATTTGGCTAAAAAGGGGACAGAGTCACAAGTTTCAGCGCAGAATATCCCCCATGGCGGTGTATTAAATATTGGAAGAGCTGTAGGACACTCTCTATCAGGCTTATGGCCAGCACTGATGGGTTCATACCCTGTGCAACCGGGGTGAGCCCCCTACAGCACTCCTACCCCTATCAACAGCGAGCTCAAGGATTGAAAACCCGAACTTCGGATATGGGACCGGCACTTACCGGTTCAGACCCGGTGCTCTCGGGGTAAGACCCCTACAATGGGGGAGTCACACTACCCGACCGAAGGAAGTCTTACGGCAACAACCTCTACCTACAGCTGAAGGAATACCTCCATTGATAATGAATTAAGATACAGTATGGGTTTATGCCCTGTACCCCCTAGGCGTGCACTGCACTAAAATGCCGAACAGAGGCATGCGGTTACAACCGCTGAATAGGAGTTCCGAGCCGCTTACTTAATGCTATATATTCCCCTTGAGGTGAATTTAATACTCTCTATCAGGGCGATGGTCAGAACTTAAGGGTTCATACCCTGTGCACCCGGGGTGAGCCCCCACTATACGTGCACTGCACGGTGCTGCTCAGTGGAGGCAATGCAATGGCAACCTCTATGTACTGGGTGAGCCCTAGTCTGTTTTATTTGCCCACGATTCGGAATAAGACCCGCAAGGTTTTCCGTGAACACTGCCTACTGTCATAGTAGACTGATCTGTTTGCCCTGCATCCTGTGCCTGAATACTGGTTTGTGCCTTACACAGGGGTATCCCTTACTACGATAATCCTACTCGACAACATTATGCACTCGTGGCTTTGCACCCTCTTGCTTAGAATGTCCATATCCGCTGACGGTCGGACAAACCCATGCCCTTCCATGCCGGTCAGAACGGCTCAGACGACTATAGTGACCAACGGAGGAGGTCTTTCAGGATTCACGACCTTACCAAGGGCGATGCTGGACGCCGCCAAACATCATCCGGGAACGGGCATACAACTTGGGTATATGGACTCAAAAAACTGTTTCTGCTCCTCGCAGGAAACCCCAGTGTTGGCCTCTCCCATAGATGCCCATAGCAGCACTCCTCCACACTGATGGATGGTTGGCGTTACTGGGCGCCAAGATAGTCAGAACACAAGGCACAAAGTTCCGAAGGGAACTTATTAGGCACGCAAGGGTCCCACGGCTTCCATAAGGGCCCAACTCCCTAGTAGGGACGTGTTATGTGATTACCTTTACAAGGGATTCTTTGGAACTGGTTGGCAACAGAGCCGGTCGTCAAACACTTTGGGACATCTGACCCGAGATCTGCTACCACTAGCTCTATTACCCATATAGAGCGAGAGTCAACCAATGGTGCTCCAGATAAGCGGACAGAGAACACGGTACGCACAGATACCATCAATATACCTCCTACTACATCCACAGGGGATTTCACCACATCTAGGTGAAAGGCACTCAATCCTGGGAAAGACCACTTTCATGTAGTCAACCGACTTGCGTTCAGGACCTAAAGACACGCCAGGATGGTCTTCTTCCTTCCCGCTCGACCACCTTACCAAGTTTTCAGGGGACATCCTCTCCTTCCTGATCCAGTAGCTCGGAGTCTGGTGGCCCATGATAAACTACCGAAAAAAGTAATGTATACAGGCAGGGAAGACGAGACACACTCTCTTCCAGGAGAACCTCATTCAGATCACTCCAGGGAACTGAAAACTCGTCAACACCCACGTTCATCCGAGAACCGGCTGGAACCTCCAGACTTGTAGAAGACTATTTGCTCAGAGGATTCGTAGACTATCCCACAACTTGGGAATATTCGCACGACTCTCTGCGGCACCACCTCGACCCTGTATGTTGTATACCTAGACTTCTTGGTCCTATACTTCACAATACATGGATTGATAAAGAAGTACTAGATTGGCTGCACCCTACTGCAGGTAACCACAGATTAGGCGGTCAGGTTTCACATCCACCGGGATGGACAAATTCATGTTTATCAGACAACATGTAGGCTCCTTCGATCCCGGTCTTCTTCACAGAAGATCAACCTGTCTCCCGGGGGAGACACATCTCATAGGGGCCGACTGATTTTTACCACTCGTCACAGTATAAGTCGAGGCACGATGGTGATCGCGCTCCGTCCGACCGGACCTCCCCGAAGGACTTGTGCTTCTCATGCTTACAAGGTCTACAGAAGTTCTCGAGCAGGCGAGAATCTTCTCCTGCTACATTCATGACCCATATCCTGGGAGGGTCGGCTACCTAGGGACCTGGACCCGCTTTGGGGGTTTCTTGGCAGGTCAGAGGACGATTGCAGGCTGCCAGGGACCTCTTGGGAATCTGGGAACCCAGGCAAGCGATGACCCTACCACTACATCTGGACATTCCCAGCCTGTCTGGTTCGGTCCTGCATCTTGATCCCTTATGTGAGGATGGAGACGGAACTGCAGCCTTTATCACTACCTGAGGACACGCAAGGGACTAGGATCCTCTAGGATACCAACTACCCAATGTCATACCTCTCCAGCTTATGAGTTGTGGAGGTTGTTCTCCTTTCACTCTATGGGACTAAACATCCTGCTGACAAACGGTCAGACTTGGTCTTGTATAATTTCCCGTTAGATGGTGTATACGTGGGCACTCAACGGGGAAGACCTCCCCACAACGCTGAATACTGGGTCTCTCGGCACACCGTAGGACTCTTATTTAGTTCTATCCTCTTTTCTCAGCGTTACAAAATGCAAAATACGAAGCCTCCTGTCATGTGGTAAAATTGAAGATTATGCTAGCTTTAGTGTACTAATAATCTAATTTTAATAATGACAGGAGGCGAGGATTCACCCCCCCCCCCCCCGCTTCGCTGCCCACCCTTTCTATTTGCAGATATCAGGGGCTAAGGTAGGTTTGCCTCTCACATTGATGCTTATATGTTTGTACTTCCTCATTCCTCATTAGCGTTCTCATTACAATTCCTCAGTTATCAGATTATAGTTACTACATTCTCCAATGGGATGTTAGGTGGTAAGCTAATTGGAGTTACATGTTCGTGACTGTCTAAACCTGTCACACATTCTCTTTTCAGTATGATTCGTCTCTGAAGATAATTGGCAGTTCATGTGAAACTATTGGAGATTTTATCCTTCGGATTTGTCTCAATCCTGAACTCTTTTTCGTTGTTCGTATAGAATTCTTTGGAAGTTTGCTCCTTCGCACATGGGAACTTGGAGTTATTAGTTTTATTGTTTGCTATATATTTACGTCTGCTTGTTGTCGCTTTCTGAAAGAGGAAATGATGAGGTCACATTGCCTTATGTACATCCTGCTCTCCTTTTTCTATGTGTTTCTTTACGGCTGTAAGGAGTTAGTAAAGAGAGATGCAAAATACTCGCCTCCTGTCATTATTTGCCATACTTTGTGTCCCGCGGCGTTCCGGTCCCGCCGTCCGTCCTCTCCTGTCGAACGGTGTGGATCGCTGGCGGGCGTTGCGCGCGCACACCTCCAGGGGCGCGCGCGCGCATCTGGGAAAGCGTCCGTGGACGTGCGCGCGCACACAAGGTAACCGGCAGGGGTAGCGTATAATCTTCTCTTAAAGAGATAGTAGCCAATTGCTACTACCTATTTATACCTCCCTCAGTTCTGTCCCTGCCTATCAGTATTCACTTTAACCTATATTAACCTCCTTCTGACATCACTTCCTTGCCCTGTCGTGGTTTATTATAGCCAGAGAGTGCGTTCTGAATAGTTGACTTTTTCTTTGGTTCCTGACTTCGGCTTGTTTATCGGTTATTCTCGTTTCTGGCTCCCTGACCTTGGCTCTGTCTATTCGCTTTCCCGTATCTCTGTATTCCTGACCTTGGCGTGTTTGACTATTCCTATCTCTCATTCCTACGTTAAGTCCGGCCACCTTAAGGTCCGGTAATACGTCTATTTGTGCTTGTCTTTATTGTTCTCTGGTTTGCGTGTTGGGGAGTATTAACCTTGACATTATTAAAATTAAGATTATTAATACACTAAAGCTAGCATAATCTTCAATTATGTTTGTGGCAAGTAGAACAAATTTGTTCAAAACCATTATAACCAAATTATACTGGCTACACCCACTGTTTATTTACGCAGACGTCAGGTCTTGTTACTTTCTGGTTTGGTCAGATTATTTGCACTGAACTCAAGAGGCAGCAATTGCACAGAGCATCTGTCTTGCAAAGACTTCTCATTGAGATACATAGGAAAGTCTGTGATTGAACAGTCACATAAAGTCTGGGTGGGGTTAGCAGAGGAGTGCTTGTAAAGGAAGCAGACAAGAGAGCTGCAGTTTTTGCAAGCTGTTTTTACATATAACTCCAATGAAAAAATGCATTAGATGCATGTAAGTTTGCATTTGAGTTATATCTACTAATGATTTTTCATTATTTTGTCTTTGAGCAGTGGAGTGTCCCTTTAACCCCTTAAGGACCAAACTTCTGGAATAAAAGGGAATCATGACATGTCACACATGTCATGTGTCCTTAAGGGGTTAAATACAAACACACAGCCATGTATGAAGTCTGTTACCTTTTTATATCACACTGATTAAAAAAAAAGTCACCTAATTATACCAATAAAAGTTATGAACTATTTATCATTACACCATACTTACAGCATATATTCCTCATTAATAGCCTATTCCATATATTTGCAAAATATTTCGTGTAAAATTAACGCAATACTAAAGGGAGGTGGGTGAAATGTGACATTATACATCATGGAGAGGTAGACTGTGAAACCCAATGTTATCTGGCAGTTTTGGAACCCAAAACAGACTGTTGGCCTTTCAACCAGCGTGCTTTCACAGGCTGATTTGTGAGTTATGTGTCAAAAGCTCCCCAAGATTTAAGCAAGTGTTTTAATCTTTTTGTTATCAATAAATTGTTGAGATATTACTGTGGTCTCTCTCATTCTCCCCCCATAAAGCATGGAAGAATTGTTACTGCCCCACTCACCTATAAGCCCCTACTACCACTCTACCCTCTACAAGCCCCTACAGCCTCTCTATGCCGTACAGTCCCTCCACTTCCTCTGCCCCCTAGAGCCCAATTGTCATCTAGAAACCCACTACCCTAACAGTCTCTACAACCCCCGCACTCCCTATGGTCCCTCTACCCCCTACATCCCTTCTATCACCTGCGGTCGTCTTCCCCTGATAGCCCCTGCACCCACCACATTTAACCCCATACAGCCCCTAAAATCCCTGCACACCCTGCAGCCTCTCTACCCCATACAGCTTATGCACCCTGTGGGGATATTTATGGGATAATAATAGTAAACAGAGAGAATTTCCCACTATTTAAATTCTTAGATCCCAAAGAACGTATCGTGTAAGTGAAATGTATATCATATAATTAAAATCACAAATTGTTTATAAAAATAGATAATTTTTATTTTTAACAATTTAAATAATAATAATGAGTAACATGCATGATAATAATCAATGGAAATTCAGTATAACATGAGTATGCAATACAATATGGTAATATAAAAACATCTCCTAATGGTTAACGCAGTTTAGAATCTACACATTAGCCGTCAAGAAGATTTATGATGGGCTTCACAGAGACAAAGAAAGTTTCACATAGAGAAGAGAATGCAGCGTAAGGTCGTAAAAGCTTTAGCTGACAGAATAACCCTTTCAATGCTGGCTAGACCTCTTCTAGGCATTTAAGATCTATTCTTATGTAATTTTAAATAAAATAACATATTACCAGTTAATTAGCCATTTCCTAAATCCATCCAATGAGAATCTACCTGTTCTATAAGCTGATATTTTTATTAATTTGCTTAAACAGATATTTAATCTTATTTTATAGCAAATCAATACAGCTGGATAAATGTCACAATATGCAAACATGTGATATTAATCACATTAATATATATATATAATTAATATTAATCCCATCTGCAGATTGGGATACTATAACCATATATATATTCTTTAATTACGAAGATTTCTGAATATCGAAATCTGATCATGATTTTATCCAGTCATATATCATGCTACTAGAAAATATTAATTAATTTAAATTAATTAATTGAAGCCAGTATATTTACCAGTTAATAGATATTCTCACCAGATGTTCTCAGGTAGCTAAGTGTCAAGGAATGTTTCTGTATTTTCTTTCTTAGCCTGCTTCCGACTCTTTTGCCCCCGACTGCTTTCTCCCTCCTGATTTTCTTGATTACTCTGATCGCTTTGATTTCCTTGCTTTCTCTGAATGACTGAATCTCTGAATGCCGATTGCTGATTGAATTTTTCTGAATATTTGAATGACTCTCTCTTCCCTTTGTCTTAACTTTTAAAGGGACAGATTTTCTGTTTGTCACTGGCTAATAACCAATAACAACACTGTAGGTGTGGTTCCTTTCTAGATAACCATTTTAGTATTTGGACAATAGATGGCAGTCTCATCCCACTAAACATACCTATCCAGGAAAGAGTTAACTTTTCCTGGTGGCTATTTTGACGTAATTTTGGCTTATCTATATGTGGCTATATTTTTATGTTCACTTGTCATTTCAAAGCCTTTCCTTGGGCTTTCTTCAGACTGTGTCTCCAAATTCTGTAGTAATTTCTAATATGACAGTTCTTAAACTAAAAATGACCTCAAAACTTACAATGGGACTTTGTACATATAGAAAGTAAAATTAATGTATTTAATCTTCTCTGTCACCTATGTCTGGGTTTATGATTTATTCTATTCCATTAGCAATTTAGACAGTCTCATATCACTTGGTTTGTTTATACTATGCATTCCATTAGCTCTGGCCAGTTTTAGAGAAAGGATAGAAATTGTGTGTCTCTTTGTTAACTTGAAAATAACAAAATGAAGTCTGGTCTGTTCATAATGACTTCAGAATATACACTTTGTATTTCTATCATAGCACAAAATGTCTGCCGATATAAATACCCTGACAACCCCCTACAGCCCATATATGCCCTTCAGCACCTAAGATTCCTGCACCCCCTGCAGCACCTATAGCCCCTCCACCCTCTCCAAGCTTTCTACACCTTTAGAGCCCTTCATCCCCCACTGTCTCTCTACTCTCTAAAGCAACACTGCCCTTTGCAACTCCTAAAGCCCCTCTAACTCCTGCAGACCCTCTGCCCACAACAGCACATGCACCCTATGCATCCCTTTTTACCCACTACAGCCCCTATACCTATCTACACTCACTACTGCCCTTATAACCCCTACAATTACTACAGCTCATATTACCCATTGCACTTAATACAGCTTCTATAACCCCCTGCACCTACCACTGCCCCTAACACTCTTCTGCACCCACTACAGCTCATATTTTCCCTTACCCCCACTATAGCCCTTATAATTCCCTACCCCGACTATAGCCTCTATTACTAAGACATACATATATTTACTTACACCATGGCTCACAGTGAATATACACACAGAAGCCTGCATTAACTTTACATGTACATACAATCAAATACACGGTAAATCTACACCAGCGTATATCTGGGTTTGCAGGGGGCAAGGGTCCTAATTATGCCCAGGGGCTCAGGCCACTGTGAGTCCATCCCTGCATATGTAGTGCTTATGCATATGTATCTTTCTACATACATTAGTGGGTACATGGGACACAGTAGGTATTGAAATTTAAGTCCCTACATCTAGGTATCTAGGTACTGCAGTATATGTTTTTATATGTATTTCAGGATACAAATGTAAACGGGAAAGGACCTGACCTATGTTTAAATCTTATTCTGAAATACATACATTGGATCTTCTTTTAGTATTCTCCCCTTGATACTGTCCAATGATTTGAATGCTTTGACATTATGATAGGGAATCTTAAGGGTTCTGAGGATACGTATGTTCAAACTTACGGAAGTGTAAATATTAGTACATAGATTCACTTTATTGTATGTTGTTCATTCACATAGTTCCTCTCTCTAATATAGACTATTTGAATATTTATTACTTACCGTCTCCTCTCATCCCAAATACCGGCAGATCCCCAATGCCAGCAGATAAGGTTCCTCACCCCCCTCTATCTTTAAATTGTTTAGTGTGATGCAATTTTATAACATGACAGGAGGCTTCATATTTGCTTAAGTCTCTCTTTACTAGAACTCCACAGCAGCACAGAAAAAACAACCAATCAGAAAAAAGTTAGGTACTATAAAACTCCCCTCCCCATGCATCATTTCCTCTTTCTTTGCTGCTCCGCATCAGTACAGGTCAGAGTACCACTGCCTCCTGCTATTATTAGTTGGTGGCTCTGGGATTTGATATGACTTATCTATTATTTATATTTGTTATTCTAGTGATCATATTATATTTTGGTTTTATGGATTTATATTTTTTATATTTTATATTTTATTTTTCATATTATATATTTATATATTTATTTATTTTTTATATATACATCTTGTATATTATATTTGTTTTTACTTTTCTTCCTATATCTAGCTATTTATTTTATGTTATTTATATATAGAGTTACTATGTTTGCTTATTTTTTCATATTGTGTGGTTTGGGGTTACTGCCCCCCTTTTTTTACTGTCTCTTGGCTTCCCTGTTTCCTTGGGGTAGCCCCCTCTCATTGTGGTGTTTTTTATGGGGTGTTTTCCAGGGATTCATGCAGTTAACCCCTTCGTTTTCTCCCTACCCCACTATCTAACACCCCGCAGTTAACCCTCACCGCGGACTATGGGTGCTTAGCTCGGGTTTCAGGAGACTAGCTTTTGGCTAACTCCTCTGATCCCCCGTGCTCCAGGGTGAGTCTGCCGGCGCGCGGGGTATCTCGCGGTCAGGCGCGAGTACCCGGCGGCCCGGATCGCTCACGCACATGGCCACCTCGCCATGCGGCTCCCCCCTGGATCCGCGTGCATCCGACCAGCTAGAGGAGGGTGCGCCTGCTAAACGCGCCCCCTCTTCCTCCCACGATGGTCGGACACCGAGTTTTTCTTCCCCACTGGGGTCTGGCTCTGTAACAGGGCACATACAGAGCCAGAAGTCAGGTAGCTCACTATTTCTGTGAGTATCTGGACTACATTGATATTTGTAAGTGATTATTCCAGGCTTGTCTCTTGGATTCTCACTTTGCATATTTTTCTGCATGGTATTTGTATGCTTTCATTGATGTGACTTTTTTTGGATTAAGGTCTCCATTTTTTTCTTCATTACTCTCCTCTCATTATCTACCTCCTATTAGATATATAGTAAGCACATGTATGGTGGCTCAGTGGTTACAGACTTGCACTGGGGATTTTCATCCATGAGTTCAAATCCCCTGTATAGCAAGACATCTATCTGTTGTGTAATTACATGCTGGCTGGAGGAACACGTGGATCATCTTTTGTTGGATCTTATATGATGCAAGGACACGTGAAATTTTTATATTGCAAAATTATGGTTAACTACCAGTCCCTATGCTTCGGTATTTATGTACATGGTCCATCCATGGAGACAGAGACCAGACTACTCGAGTAAGATATTCACTATCCTGGGCATATTTAAAAAGCTAAGCAGACCTAACTCTGGCTCAGATTGATATGAGAGACCAGTCTGTGCTGACTCTAATTCTATTCAGATGACATGCTGATGAGACATATACTGATGAAGAATTCTCAAACAGGTCTGCAGCTTCATGTGCATGCCCTTCTCAGTTTTAAATTAATCACGCTGTATGTCGTGATTCATGGGCACTATAATCACTGGACCAGGTTCAGCCTGTATGTGCTACGGCTGGTATACCACTATTTTGCCTGCGGGGCATTTAGGGACTGCCGGTCCTGGTTCAGATTATTCACACGGCATTACGCTGTCTAAAAGGGTTGGTGTGTAGGGGTCCTATGTCACAGGATGCCCCTGAGGATCTACGATTTCTAGGGACCTCTACCCGCGATACCCTTGTAAAGCGCTGCGGAGTAGAATGGCGCTATATAAATACCATATTATGATAATATAATAATGATCCGCAACCCAGGATTGGCCTAAGAATGGCCTGCTATGTCTGTGCCCATAAGAACGGCCTGCTATGTCTGTGCCCATAAGAACGGCCTGCTATGTCTGTGCCCATAAGAACGGCCTGCTATGTCTGTACCCATAAGTACGGCCTGCTATGTCTGTGCCTATAAGAACGGCCTGCTATGTCTGTGCCCATAAGAACGGACATGCTATGTCTGTGCCCATAAGAACGGCCTGCTATGTCTGTGCCCATAAGAACGGCCTGCTATGTCTGTGCCCATAAGAATGGCCTGCTATGTCTGTGCCCATAAGAACGGCCTGCTATGTCTGTGCCCATAAGTACGGCCTGCTATGTCTGTGCCCATAAGAACGGCCTGCTATGTCTGTGCCCATAAGAACGGCCTGCTATGTCTGTGCCCATAAGAACGGCCTGCTATGTCTGTGCCCATAAGAACGGCCTGCTATGTCTGTGCCCATAAGAACGGCCTGCTATGTCTGTGCCCATAAGTATGGCCTGCTATATCTGTGCCCATAAGAACGGCCTGCTATGTCTGTGCCCATAAGAACGGCCTGCTATGTCTGTGCCCATCTGTATGGCCTGCTACGTCCGTGCCTATTTGCTTGGCCGACTATCCTGTGCCCATTCGTTTGGCCTGCTGGGCCTGTGCACTTCTGACAGGCCTGCTCTATTGGCGCCGAACCCCTGCTAGGCCGCAGGCTCGGGGGGGAATATCATTGAGGAAATGCCGGTGCCCACTAGTGACATGGAAATAGGCATGTATATGGCCATCTGAATATGGTGGGTAGGGTGAAGGCCCTAAACCTCATGCCTGAAGGGCATGGTTTTTTATAAGGACCCGGTCATACATCTCCGAGGAAAACTTCGCACAGGCAAGGATCGGTGCTCAGACACCTAAAGGAGAACACGGTGGTTTCCTTGTCTTTTACATCTACCTCCGTATCTGCTTCCTGGTATCCCTAGAGGTATCGGTAGTTATTTCCCACGTTAGGTTAGCTCCTGGCTCTGTTCAGTGGGGCTTACCTTCCGGCCTGCTATGTGCCTTCTATCTGATCTAGAATTTATGTATCTTTCTCTTATCTACGTTATTTTTTTCGTTTTCGCGACTTCCTTTTCCTTTCGCTCGGGTCGTCGAGAGGCCTGACTCGACCTCCCCCGACCTCCCGGGCGCTTGTGGATTGCGGAGAACGTCTCCAGCTTTCCTCAGGCTACCAACGGTCGTCCTGGACCCCGCGCGCGCGCACGGGATCCGGGCGGTCAGCTGGTAGTTTTCTTTTTCTTTGTTGTTTTTTTCCGTAGATTGCCATCAGCCTTATGCTGATATTGGTATTTGGTGTACCCTGCAATTGGTCACCCTGAGTCTCTAGGGACTCTAGTTTGGACCACAGGAGGGTGCGACCCTCCATCATCTCAATCCAAGAATATTTTATTTTCAGGAACAGAGAGCGAACCCCTCTCAGAGACAGGACCGGACACTGATTTGTTGTTAGAGGGCGCAGCCCTCCCTCAAACTCGGCCAGATACTGAGCTGGATACAGAGGACATGTTTGGAGGACACATTCTCATAGAGAGAACCGGTCACGGATGTAGACTCTACTGTTTGGTTATTTACGGGCACGGCCCGCTCAGACTATCAGCCGGAAGCTATCACGTTAATCGATCACATTAGTAGAGAACGCGGCTCTCTCATACACTCGACACTCTACAGGGCCGGCCATATGCTCATCAAACCGGCTTGGACCGGTGCAAGACATCAATGACTACACAGAGAGTTGCGTCCCTCCTGCATTCAATTGGATCTTACGTCCATGCTACTGATTTCGTTATAGAGGACTGCCTAGTCATACAAGATATACATTTTAGGCTGGATCACTCTATTCTATCTCCTGTAATGGCTCTACCGGCTCCGGATCTCTTAGGTACACACACTCCTGGAGATGGTACGGCTAACGGATGGCCTCAGGTATTACGAGAGTGCAGGTTTTGGTATATTCTGCACCATTTATATCGGGGAACTGCTTTCTGTTTGGATATCCAGACTATTGCGGACCAACCGCGCAGACAGTTTCTCCCATATCAAGATGACAGGAGCTACGGAAACCTTCATGGAGCAAACGGACACTGCCTTGCTTGGGTACCTAGAATAGGAAGGCCTGTTATCCGGTCTGAAGGTAACCGTACACATGGTTCACATGGTAAGACCGGACATTCCGGTTGTCTTGAGTTCCCCGGTCGTTACGATCTGGGGATAAGGGGGCAGGACTGCCCCATCTCCTCGGAACGCATACCTGGTGAACAGGGTTCGGAGATGGTGGGTCCTCCGTCTATTAGCTATTTCCCCTCGCGGGAGCCGTTTTGTTTTTCGATTCACGCTAACCTACTCTTCAACTACCGTCGAAGAGACCTACGAGATTTTGTGAGAGTACCTGGGGTACCCCGACTCCTAAACAGACACCTTTCACTCTTAGACGAGGACATATCTGGATGGAAATCTGCACTCCGGTTTGCACTTTCCATTCCTTTGAATATTTCTGGGATTCTCTATTCCAGAAAATAGTTGACTACTGTTTCCTCCACACGAGTTCAGTTCGGAACCAGGAATGGACGTCCTTTGGAATCTTTTCTCTACATAGTCCGAGGATTACACAGTCCATTTGGAATATCGGAATCAATTAGGATACGGCTAGTTTGACCACACTCTCGACTGCATTACAGATTTATTCCCGGATGAGACATCTCACCAGGTAGGCCAGGAGAGAAGGAATGATCATACTCTGTTATATTGCGTCTTGTTGGTGGACTTAGACGCATTCCTTGTGTTTGGGGATCTACCTGCAAGGCCGCGTCGCCAGATGACCCTGACACGATCGGAGGAACCATCCTACAGATCAAGAGTTGAGACATGATGGCAGTTTCTTCTCGCAGCCATACGTCCGCAAACGGCCTTCGACATTTTACAACTACATGAAGATAGCTGATGGGTCAGCTTCCAAGCTCAGGTCCCGTCCGCTAGGAAGCGGATGGCAACATCAAGTTCGATGGATCTATCAGCAAATGGTGTTTTTTCCGTGTTTGAGATGCTTCGTCGGCTGACATCTTCATTGACCCGTCTACTGTCGTTTTTTCGCAGTTGGTAAGTACAATTAGGATTACTCTGCTATCTCCTGGAATAGGTACCGGCGACACAAACAGCGTTGGATTGGTGATCTGAGCGTTGAAACAGCAAATACGAAGCCTCCTGTCATGTTATAAAATTGTAGATTATGCTAGCTTTAGTGTACCTATAATCTTAATTTTATTAATGACAGGAGGCGAGTATTTCCCACCCATTCTTTTCCCACCCTTGTTTTATGTTAAAAAATTGGATTAATCAGGTACGTATGCAACTTTGTTTGTTGTCTCTGCTACCTGTCGCCTGTTCTTATATCTATGTTTATTTTCATAAGTAGGGTTGGGATATCTACATATTAAGGTTTATTTTGGTTGCTACATTGGGTACCTACATGTTTATTCAGAGTACATTTCATTGGATAATCAACCTGTTCGATTCTGTTTTTCTCTCGTTTCAGTTTACAGTCCATCAACACTGTCTAGTTTGACGATTACTCTCGGATGGTGGACGTCGTTATATTCATCGTATCTAGGACTTTGTTTCTTCCCAATGATGTTTTCTGCCTTTTATTCTGTTTTGTCGCAGCTTGAAAGAGGAAATGATGCATGGGGAGGGGAGTTTTATAGTACCTAACTTTTTTCTGATTGGTTGTTTTTTCTGTGCTGCTGTGGAGTTCTAGTAAAGAGAGACTTAAGCAAATACTCGCCTCCTGTCATTAATAAAATTAAGATTATAGGTACACTAAAGATAGCATAATCTACAATTTAGGCCAAATTTTTATCATTTTATCATGCTTATGAGTCGATAAGCTGGAGTATGCTAAAGACAAAGACCAACAAGGGAAGCAAAGAGTATTTAATTTTTAGCTGCCCCAGGACACTCCATAATTTATGTATAGAAGTGTCACTTCACCAAACTTAGAAGGTGAGAGGCCCTATAGTAATAATGAATTAGGCATCACAAGTCTATAGTCTCTCCTACTGTCAAAATGTAAAAAGCTCAGTACCTGGGTAAAGGCTGATCACAATTTAAGAGATGTATGAGACAGGGATGTATATAGGAACATTTTAAAAATATATATTAGGTATTGGAGAACATTCATTTTTAGTATGCTAATGCTCTAGCCAGGTTACCTGTGGCAGTGACTAACAAAGTAGATCATTCTTAACCCCTTAAGGACACAACTTCTGGAATAAAAGGGAATCATGACGGTATATGTCCGTCATGTGTCCTTAAGGGGTTAATAGGTAGTAACAGGGAGGGACCATTTTTGTTGATACAACTCCCTGTTAAGGCCACAGTATTAATCAAAGTATTTTAGGCTATGTTTTGCCATTGAGAAGGAAATCATTGCATCAGTTATTCATGTAGTGCTGAACTAATGGAAAAAAAACAACTAAATTTCTGATTTTTTCATAGCAATTTAAAGATTACTGAGAGACCCAAGGGTTAGAATTCTTGAATAATATGCAGTAAAGAGATGATGGATTGCATCACCAGGAATGGAAGGTCATTCACATATGCATACACCCTATGCTATCCAGCGGTGGGATAGGGCAAAGAGCAAACAGGAGGTATCCCCGCCTCAGACTATTAGTGATTGAGAAAGGCAATAGAAATTCCAATTTCCAATAGGAAACCATTCAAATTAATCCTAGCACTAGGTGAGGGGTACAGAGTATTAATGCAATGAAGCATGGTTGGACTGAGACCAATATGCCGTAAGATGGAGAAAACAAAAAGATTTAATGGACTTGATCGAAGTCCTATTCTGCATCCGTGAGAATGAGCTGGGCTGGCCAATGCCCTAGGTATAGGCCTATATCCCTCTTTAACGTTGATCTTAAGTTATTGGTGAAGGCCAGTAGCTTAAGATTAACATTAAGGAGTTATATTGGCCTATTGGTAGGGCAAAGATCAGGGCCGTTACTTGTCAGTACTATAATATTTGCAGTGAGATTAAAAAGGGTAAAAAGAGTCTCCATGGATAAGAACATTGCAAGAGTATAGAAATGGTTTTGCAAGAAAGTCTGTTGTTCTTGTAGTATCCAACAGTGAAACCACCAGGACCCAGACCTTTGCTCTGAACTGCAGGTAGCTCCTCCATAGAAATATCAGGTTCAAAATATCTCTGTCTATATGGGACAAAATGGAGTTAGTGTCAATTCGGGTCTGTTGGCAAACAGGTCCAAGTAAGTTGCTACTGATTCTTTATATTATATAAAGAGAAATAATATCTAAATAACGAGAGCATCACATCTGGTAACTGTATGAGGGATCCATCTGCCTTTTTACATTTGGGTACATACTAGGAAGATCTTGCCTTTTGCAGGGCCTTAGCGTCTTAGTTTGTCCCCTAATGTATAGATAAATCAGTTTGTATAGCAAACAGATTTTGATGCAGGAACATTAAGCATGTTATTACTTATCAATGCCCAAGCATGGTTGGGCATTGACAAGTAGAAGTTGGGCATATGTTTTTTCCAAATATAGCGTATTTATGATAATGATCCAACTATTCAAATTGAGTATGTAAGGATGTTAATCATCTATTTTGCATCATGCTACCTGTTGAATAAATTGTCCCTGTATGCTAGCCTTATGTATGTGTTTTATAAGAACTACTTTTAAGGTCATCCCTTGCCTTGGGGTCATGAAGAAGTGTTTCATTAAGTTCCCATTGTGACAATTATGGCTTGTTCAAAACAGATGATAAGATGATAAGAACAGCAAGTTATGTCTGACCAAGTCATTCAACATATAGAAGATCAGTAAGGGAAGATTGTCAAATGGCAGAGCAAAGTGGTGTATATGGCAATAAGACTTATGCGGGAGTTGAAAAAGGTAAAATTGTTTCATGTTGCATGAAATTCATCCAAAGGCATTAAAAGCTAGTCACATGTGGCTTAGTAGAGAAGTAAAACAAGAGATTACAAATAAGAAAAGGGCATTTAAAGCATTTCAGATGCATCTTATAAAAGATATAAGGAAGCAAATATTGCGTGCAAAAAGGCAATTAGACTTGCTAAACTTCAAAATGAAAAAATGATGGCTAAAGAGAGCAAAACCAACCCCAAAGCATTTTTTAAGTATATAAATTCTAAAAAAAAACCAAAAATGAAAGTGTAGGTAGACTCAAAACTGAAACGGGGGTATTAGTTAATGAAGACCAGGAAAAGGCAGGAATTTTAAATAACTATTTCTCCTCCATATATATTAAGGAAGAACCCATGGCAATAGATGTGCAAATAATTGTAATTGGTTAACTCAAGACAAGGTGCTGCAACAACTAAAGAAAGTTAATATAAACAAAGCTCCAGGGCCTGACGGTATCCATCCACGTGTACTTAAGGAACTAAGTGTAGAAATAAGTGAACCTCTGTTTTTAATCTTTCAAGATTCTTTTCTTTCAGGAAGTGTTCCGGAGGATTGGAGGAAGGCAGATGTGGTTCCTATATTCAAAAAGGTTCAAAATCCTTGCCTGGAAATTATAGACCTGTGGGTTTAACTTCTGTGGCTGGTAAAATATTTGAAAGGTTATTAATAGTGATGTTGCAAACATAAAATTTTCCGTTCGCAAACGGCGAATGCGAACTTCCGCAAATGTTCGCGAACAGGCGAACCGCCATAGACTTCAATAGGCAGGTGAATTTTAAAACCCACAGAGACTCTTTCTGGCCACAATAGTGATGGAAAAGTTGTTTCAAGGGGACTAACACCTGGACTGTGGCATGCCGGAGGGGGATCCATGGCAAAACTCCCATGGAAAATTACATGGTTGATGCAGAGTCTGGTTTTAATCCATAAAGGGCATAAATCACTTAACATTCCTTGTTTGGAATAACATGCTTTAAAACATCAGGTATGATGTTGTATCAATCAGGTAGTGTAAGGGTTACGCCTGCTCCAAAGTGACAGACCAAACTCCCCGTTTAACGCACCGCAAACAGTCCATTTGCACATGGCTCCTCTCTATATACAGAGTAACATGGCTCCTCTCTATATACAGAGTAAACATGGATCCTCTCTATATACAGTGTAAACATGGCTCCTCTCTATATACAGAGTAACATGGCTCCCCTCTATATACCGTGTAAACATGGCTCCCCTCTATATACAGAGTAACATAGCTCCCCTCTATATACAGAGTAACATAGCTCCCCTCTATATACAGTGTAAACATGGCCCCTCTCTATATACAGAGTAACATGGCTCCTCTCTATATACCGTGTAAACATGGCTCCCCTCTATATACAGTGTAAACATGGCTCCCCTCTATATACAGTGTAAACATGGCCTCCCTCTATATACAGTGTAAACATGGCTCCCCTCTATACTATGACGTAAGGTTAAGCCTGTTTAAATTCAACGATGTTCTTAAATTGTCTAAGCCTGTCTAAACACTACCAAGTTGTTGAATCTGACTGACAAACCTCATAATAATTTAACATATAAAATGTGCACGTATTAACATATACCCTATTGTTACAATTGTTACTTGAAAAGCATGAGGAATGCCGTTGGGGTACCACATGCTCATTTGTTATACCTCCATGCACTACAAAAATAAAGAATTTAAAAAATAAATAAATAAATAAAAAGATAAAAAATTTATGCAGCTTCCAAATGAATCTAAAATGGATGCTGTCCAGGAGGTGGGAGGGTCTGGGAGGGAGGGTCTGCTGCTGATTGGCTGGAATGTGTCTACTGACTGTGAGGTACAGGGTCAAAGTTTACTCAATGATGACGAATAGGGGGCGGACCGAACATCGCATATGTTCGCTTTCCGTGGCGAATGCGAACACGCTATGTTCTCCAGGAACTATTCGCCAGCGAACCGTTCGGGACATCTCTAGTTATTAAGGGATAATATTCAAGAATTCCTTGAAGAACATGGTTATCAGCAAATCATGGTTATCAGGTCATGTCAAACTAACTTGATTGTGTTCTACGAAGAAGTAAGTAGAATTATAGATCAGGGTCTTGCAGTGGATGTGATCTATTTGGATTTTGCCAAGGCATTTGATACAGTTCCACACAATAGATTAGTGTTCAAACTCAAGGAAATCGGTCTAGATGAAAATGCTTGTTCTTGGGTAGAACATTGGCTTAAAAACAGAGTACAAAGATTTGATGTTAATGGTAAATTTTCAAGCTGGACAGAGGTGGCAAGTGGTGTCCCTCAGGGGTCTGTTCTGGGACCCCTTCTATTTAACATGTTTATAAATGATCTTGAAGACAGTATTGAAAGTCATGTTTCAGTTTTTGCAGATGACACAAAACTTTGTAAAATAATACAATGTAAGCAAGATATTACTTTGCTGCAGAGGGATTTAGATAGACTGGAGGATTGGGCACTCAAATGGCAGATGAAATTTAGTGTTGAAAAATGCAAAGATATGCACTTCGGTGTAAAGATTACACAAGCAACGTATACCCTTAATGGAAGCGAATTAGGAATAACCGCACACGTAAAGGACTTGGGAATTGTTATAGACAACAAACTATGCAACAATGTGCAATGGCCAAAGCCAGTAAGGTATTGTCATGCATGAAAAAGGGCATTCATTCTCGGGTCGAGAATATCATTTTGCCTCTTTATAAATCACTGGTAAGACCACATATTAAATATGCTGTGCAATTTGGGGCACCTGTTCTAAAGAAGGATATTATGGCACTAGAAAAAGTGCAGAGGCGGGCTACAAAATTAATAAAAGGAATGGAACATATCAGCCATGAAGAAAGGTTAACAAATTTAAACCTATTTAGTTTAGAAAAACGTCACCTGAGAGGGGATATGATAACATTATATAAATATATTCGGGGCCAATACAAACCATTGTGTGGAAATCTCTTCACAAACCGGACTTTACATAGGACACGAGGTCATGCGTTTAGACTGGAAGAAAGAAGATTTCGTCTAAGGCAAAGGAAAGGTTTTTTTTCCTGTAAGAACAATAAGGATGTGGAATTCTCTGCCTGAAGAAGTGGTTTTATCAGAGTCCATACAGATGTTCAAACAGCTACTAGATGCATACTTGCAAAAACAGAATATTCAAGGATATAATCTTTCAATGTAGGGTAATAACTGCTTGATCCAAGGATAAATCTGACTGCCATTCTGGGGTCAAGAAGGATTTTTTTCCTAGCTTGTTGCAAAATTGGAAGTGCTTCAAACAGTTTTTTTTTGCCTTCTTTTGGATCAACAGCAAAAAACAAATGTGAGGAAGGCTGAACTAGATGGACGCAAGTCTCTTTTCAGATATGTAACTATGTAACTATTATGCAGGGCCGGACTGGGGATACAAAGCAGCCCTGGAAAAAAAAATCTATGCCAGCCCCATAAGTCATTGCGCCATATATTGTCGCATGTAATATGTAAGGCTATGTCTTGCCACCCCAGATAATAGAGTTATGTTATATATATATATATATATATATATATTGCTTTTTCTAATATAATATATTGGTCCTTTCAGAGTAAAACATTTAATTATACAGTAAGCATACTCACATGCAGACACAGACAATCTCACTGACACACACAAGCTCATTGATACACAGCCTCACAAACAATTTCACTAATATACATAAGCTCATTGACATAAAAACCCAAGCTCACTCACTAGCAGGCACACACACACACACACGCAAGCAAGCAAGCTCACTAGCAGGCGCACACACACACAGCTTAATGTAGTGTTTCTGGTGTCTATAGCCTGTCCCTGCAGGCTTTTGAATGTAAACACTGACTTTGCAGAGAAAAGGCAGTGTTTACATTGCTTCCTAGTGACACCTCTAGTGACAGACACTCAGACGGTCACTAGAGGCGCTTCCTGTGTCGGTGCGGATTGGCTGAGATCATCAAGCTTGATGATCTCAGTCATAGAGGCAGAGACCAGCACGACGTTGGAAAAAAAAAGGTGAGTAAAACATTATTTTTAAAAACACACACAGACACCACAACTGACACACACACACACACCATGACAGACACACACACACACACCATGACAGACAGACACACACACACACCATGACAGACACACACACCATGATACAGACACACAGCATGACACAGACAGACACACACACACACAGCATGACACAGACAGACACATCGCATGAAACAGACAGACACACACACACAGCATGACACAGACAGACCCACACACATCATGACACAGACAGACACACAGCATGACACAGACAGACACACAGCATGACACAGACAGACACACCGCATGACACAGACAGACACACCGCATGACACAGACAGACACACCGCATGACACAGACAGAGACACCGCATGACACATGCAGAGACACTGCATGACACAGACAGAGACACCGCATGACACAGACAGAGACACAGCATGACACAGACACACACACCGCATGACACAGACACACACACAGCATGACACAGACACACACACAGCATGACACAGACACACACACAGCATGACACAGACACACACCATGACAGACACACACCATGATACAGACACACCGTGACACAGACGACACAGACAGACAGACACACACACACACAGACAGACACACAGCATGACACAGACACACACACACAGCATGACTGACAGACACACACACACACAGCATGACAGACACACACACACACACAGCATGACAGACACACACACACACACAGCATGACAGACACACACACACACTGACATACATACTTTTTGGTACCTGTGGGTGGGCAGACTGATCGCTGTGCTGGCGGCCGCAGGGGAAGCTCTTCTTGGCCGGCGGCCGCTGGGGGAGCAGGCTGTTCTGTCTCTGCTCCCCCTCCCTCGCGCGCAGCTTAATGAGACCGGAGCCGGAATATGACGTCATATTCCGGCTCCGGTCTCTTTCTAGCCCGCGAGGGAGGGGGAGCAGAGACAGAACAGCCTGCTCCCCCAGAACAGCCTGCTCCCCCAGCGGACGCGGGCCCAGAAGAGCTTCCCCTGCGGCCGCCAATCAAGTTCTCCCTGCGGCCGCAGGTCACCACGGCCCCAGGTGCCGACGGCACACCGGGAAATTTCCCGGTATCCCGGTGGGCCAGTCCGGCCCTGCTATTATGTTGACATAAATTAGGTAAGTAGATAAAGACAAATGTGTACATACATTGCAAAAACAACCTATAACAAAAATTAATCCTCTCTCAGCATGTCTTGCATTACAAAGAGTAAGTATAGTATTGTACAGAATGACTATAGCTATAATATGTGATGGGGTATCAGAGGTTTTTAAAAAGGGGGGCTTTAACCTCTAAAAAGTGTATCACCTGTACCATCATGGCAGAAGCGCTATAATTATTAAAAATCCTGCAGTGTAGTTGATTTTCTAAGTATGTTCAACACTTTAGCATTGATATCAAGGATACATAGTTGATCAGGTGCAAATGTCATTTTCACAATAATGAAACACTATTATATATGTTTCCCTTATGCTGATTTAAACTGTTTGTTATGGAGGGGAAATTGAGAAATGGAGCTTGGAGACGGCTCAGAACTATGGGTGGTGTGGTAAATGTAAATCAATTAAATCAGAAAAAGGGGCTTATGAAGTACAGGGTCTGGAGTAACGAGTATGGGACCTTTAATATTTGTAGGGTCTCCGCAGGATCCACAGAATGTTTTTGGGAGCACTGTTGTTAGTGTACAGTTTCACAACCAAAAAGGGAGGGAAAATATACTATGAGACCTACCCAATCCCAGTAATCATGGATAAACAAAACAAAACTAAAACTGAACAAAACCTGTTAAGCACCGTAGAAAAAATTAGTCCCTTAATTTAATAATGAAATGTGATAAAGAGGCTTAGTAAGCCGTAAATTCTGCAAATAATAAGTACCTTGATTAATAGGACCATAGTAAGGGCAAGTATATATGGCACATATCTTACAGATAATACTCTGTCTTATCCTTTTAGAACAATTATTTCAAACTGGTTCTAAAAACAAAAATAAGGAGTGCAACAACCCATAAGCAATATTAATATGATCTGCTTTCCCAGCTTGGGCTACATGACCTGTTGGTATTGGTCAGTCCAGATGTCCTTCACAAACACAGTGAAGTTCAGTAGGGAATAGAAAGTTTCCAGAGGGTACAACTGATCTATGGTGTTGGCCTGTCAGTTGCCACTATATTTATGGTGGAGCAATGAGACATTATGAGTATGGAACCGGTCAGTCTTGGAGTGCACCAGAAGGTAATTCTAGCTGCTCAATAGCTGAGAAAGTTTAGCCTCAGAGCACAGAGATACCAGGCTGTGCTCAGTCTTTTTAGAGAGGCCAAAGGTGTAAAACCAACGGTAGCCTAAACCCCTCTCCTGTAGCACCGTGGTGAGAAGCTAAAGGAGGCATGGAGGATCAGCATGGATTTATCTTAAAATATATATATATATATATATATATATATATATATATATATATATATATATATACAATAATAAATAAAGGGAGCACACTAGGACTTTTAAATAGTGAAAAAATGGTCTTTACTGTATTAAATCATAATACAAATTCTGTGTAAAAAAAATCGACGTTTCGACCCTCCTGGGGTCTTTATCAAGATCACGGTGAAGCATACTGAACGTGTACAATATATACATATAAGTGTAATAACGCTTACCAATCAGAAGATCAGACAGCCGAAAAGCTGAGGAACCCGGAAGTGAAGAAGCCACGTGAAGAGTGCATACGTAATCGTGCATGTGACCTGGTTGCTAGGTCACCTAACAAACAATCTCTATACTCCAGTGTAAAGAATATCAACAGTGAACAGTGTGTGATAAATGCCAGATCTACAAAAATATAATACACTAGCACCATAATGATATTTATAATACAAGTAATTTCTTTACTTTGGACCAATTTTAATATATTTAGAAATATTTTGCACATTACTCTATATGATATGTTGTGTAGGTTCGCAGTTTAGTTTACTGCGCCCCAGATATTTATGTGATCTGTCTTGTATTATATTTTTGTAGATCTGGCATTTATCACACACTGTTCACTGTTGATATTCTTTTTGCACTTGCATGTCACTGATAGATCACTTATATCATGGGGTTTTATATGATCTTGTCCTCCATTATCGTTGGTTATGTCCTATTCCCCGTTTCCATCGGGGATAGGTAGAATTGCACTGTTTGATTGGTTGCTATGCAACCCGGTCACATGCACGTTTGTGCAGGTCAGGTGTTAGCTTTCACGTGGTTTAGCTACTTCCGGGTTCCCCGGCTCGCCGGCTCGCCGGCTCGCCGGCTACCGGATCTTTACACTGGAGTATAGAGATTGTTTGTTAGGTGACCTAGCAACCAGGTCACATGCACGATTACGTATGCACTCTTCACGTGGCTTCTTCACTTCCGGGTTCCTCAGCTTTTCGGCTGTCTGATCTTCTGATTGGTAAGCGTTATTACACTTATATGTATATATTGTACACGTTCAGTATGCTTCACTGTGATCTTGATAAAGACCCCAGGAGGGTCGAAACGTCGATTTTTTTTTTTTTTTTTTTTTAACACAGAATTTGTATTATGATTTAATACAGTAAAGACCATTTTTTCACTATTTAAAAGTCCTAGTGTGCTCCCTTTATTTATTATTGTATATTTGGTACGCAGGATTGCACCTAGGCAGTTTTGATTTTTGTTTATAGAAATCTAGGAGGAGTGCCTTGCTGATTCATTTTATATATATATATATATATATATATATATATATATATATTTTAGACTATGATCTAGGCCTCTTGGCTGCTGCAACAATACTTACCTGATCTGCACCATTCAGAAACTCAACCTGCTTCTGTATGGTAATTCTGATGCTCCCCACCCTAATGGCACATTCTTAAGAGCCAACAGTTTGCATAACATCACTTGTGATTCTGAATTAGTCACATCATTCAGGAGACCTTTCTGCATTTTTTAGATTGCAGTGGTGACGTGGACCTATTGAAACCTAGGTAACCCTGTTTAATCCTGTTTTGTCCCTAGTTTTGTGCTATCATGGTTTCTACCTTAGTTCCTGCATTTCTTAAGTTTTCTTTGTGCATTCTGGTTTTGACTTTGGCTAGTTTATTGGAATTTTGATTACCTCAATGAACCTGACCCGTGCTTGTTCTGGGATTTTCAATTATCTGTAACTTTGACCTGGCTAGTGCCACCTATTTATTCATCTATCTGTGCTCTTGACCTCGCTAGTGTTCTGACTTTTTCTCTTTGTTTTCTATGTTAAACCAGGCTATTCTAAGGTCCGGTAATGTGTCTCTTGTTCCTCCTCTTCGGCTGCCCATTTCCTCTGTGTTTGGGTATACATATTGGGACAGCAGCTAGTCCTTGTACAGGCACTCAAATTTCATAAACATTGCCAGGTCTCTGTAGCAGAGCTCCTCTTAACCCAGCTGGGCACCTCTGCCAAGGACCGCTTCCTAGGTGGAACTGGATGAAAACCTCAGTGCTTCTGCCCCAGTCGCTGTGGCTTGACTGGAGCCTCTCCGTCCTGGAACAGGATAGGCGACTAGCTCTATTTCCTCTCAGGGACTGGATGATACATAGTCCTGGTAGCTCTAGTTCTAACGCTTCTCTCCCTGGAACTCACACTGCCGCTGGGGAGTGAGACTAACTGTCTCCACTCCCATGAAATGGTTAATTCATTTATTACTAGTCTTAGCTCACTCCGAATATGCAGTGCAGTACTTTAGGATATATACATATAAAGATCAGACTCTTATGTCTTTTTATAATCTTAATGTAACTATTATTATTATTTCGGTTACAATTTAGTAACCTTTATCTCTTTTAAAGCTATGATATAAGGCATAAGGATTAATGGAATTCATTTGTTTATAAACTTTTCTCTTTTCTAATAAAGTTTGCTTTACTAATAAAGTTTCCAAGAATGTCCAGGGCAGAATGATAATAGGAGGAGATAACAATTTTGTGTTGGATTGTGAACAAGACATTATTAGAGAAAAGGAAAAAATACAAAAGATTATATTTTTTAAGAATTGGCTTTCCAATGATCCAAGCTTCTTTTTTCTCATGGGTTGTTCGATATTTGGAAAATCCAACATGAAAGTGATAAAGACTACACTTATCATTCCAGTATCCATAACATGTATTCACAAAATATTCCCTATATAATTTCATCTAGTATTTTAGATCTGACCATGCCCCAATTACATTACATTTAGAGGAGTCTTTCCAGTTAGAACCAAATAAACAATGGAGACTTGGTTATCATTTAATCACTAACATAGAAAATGGAGAGCTTGCCAAAAATTCTCCCTCCATTAATTAATATCAGGTTGGCGTTGTTCTAAACCGCCAGATCCCGGATAGTACAAGACATTTCATTAATCTAATACACCAGATAAGACTGAACACCTTCTCTGCTCCTCTCTTTGGATGTGGAAAAGGTGTTTGACAGAATAATTGGGGCTTTTTAAGGGATGTTATGTCAAGATTTAATATCCCAGAATCTTTCATCAGGGCTGTGTTTACATTATATAGTACCCCAATAGAGATGTCCCGAACGGTTTGCTGGCGAATAGTTCCTGGCGAACATAGCATGTTCGCCACGGCGGGCAAACCTATGCGATGTTCGGTCCGCCCCCTATTCATCATCATTGAGTAAACTTTGACCCTGTACCTCACAGTCAGCAGACAAATTCCAGCCAATGAGCAGCAGACCCTCCCTCCCAGACCCTCCTACCTCCTGGACAGCATCCATTTTAGATTCATTTGGAAGCTGCATACATTTTTTTTTAATCTTTTTTTTAATCTTTTTATTTATTTATTTATTTTTTAAATTCTTTATTTTTGTAGTGCATGGAGGTATAACAAATGAGCATGTGGTACCCCAACGGCATTCCTCATGCTTTTCAAGTAACAATTGTAACAATAGGGTATATGTTAATACGTGCACATTTTATATGTTAAATTATTATGAGGTTTGTCAGTCAGATTCAACAACTTGGTAGTGTTTAGACAGGCTTAGACAATTTAAGAACATCTTTGAATTTAAACAGGCTTAACCTTACGTCATAGTAAATACGTTATATTAAGCAGTGCGTGAGTATATATATTTACATTTAGATAATTAAAGAACATCTTTGAATTTAAAGCGGCACTGTCATGCCGAATCCCGCCTCGACTACATCCAATTGACCCCTTAGTCACCCCCAAATGCCCCTAAGCCCCCCAGATTACCTATTTATTAATCTGTATTTTCTGCCCCGATCTATATTCATGGCGCCGCCATCTTTGTGTCGGTAGGTGAAGTCCCTGTGGGACACGTCATCTGCCCACACCAGATTGCCTGTTAGATTCCCGCAAATGCCCAGTGAAACACCTGGACATGCGAACGGGAATTTAATCTATTCATTCATTCATCAGACAGACGAATGAATGAATGAATAGAAAAATCAGACGAACAAACAAACATTGTGTATCAGTGTTCGTTTGTTCGTTCAGTTTATTACAAGGAGGGAGCTACAGGCGTGCAGCTACCTCCTTGTAATATGTAAAGACAGAAGCGGCAGGGAGCAGTGCTCCCCACCACTTCATAAGCCCTCCAGGTCCCCCCCTCACTCTATGGGGGTCAATATGACCCCCATAATAGTTTAAAGGAGAATAAAATCTCCCCAATGCCCCTACTCACTATACCGCGAGTAAGGGCATGTCTACTAAACAGTGAGCAGCCTGTGCGGCGGGTGGGGGCCATAATGATAATGGGGGGACCTACTGTCCTACCCCCCAGGCCCCCACCCCTGTGCGGTGGGTGGGGGCCATAATGATAATGAGGGGGGGGACCTACTGTCCTCCCCCCCAGGCCCCTACCCCTGAGCAGCGGGTGGGGGCCATAAAGATAACTAGGGGGGGACCTACTGTCCTCCCCCTCTCCGGCCCCCACAACTGGGTGGCGGGTGGGGGCCATAATGATAATAAGGGGGGGCACCTACTGTCCCCCCTGCTGGCCCCCACCCCTGGGTGACGGGTGGGGCCCTAAATCAAATAACCCCCCCCTCCATCAAAGGTGACTAGAGGTCCCCAAGCCCCTAGTCACTCACCCCCCACCCAAATAAAAAAAGCCCCTACCTACCCCCATCTCTCTAAAAAATAGTGAGGGGGGAATAAAATTACTACCCTGTAAATAAAATTAAACTTACCATTCGACGTCTTCTTTTTTCTGAAATCTTAATTTTTCAGCCCCAAAAAAGGGCAAGTAAAAATCCATTATACCCGTCGAACTTAAAATAAAATAAAAAACCCGAGCGCAAAAAAAAAACCTGACGAAAAAGAAAAAACCAGAGCGCAAAAAAATAATCCATCTTCACCCATGGAGGGCTCCGCGCAGTCTGAGCTCCGCAGGGCGGGGGAAGGCTTATAAAGCCTTGTCCTGCCCTACAATTAGGCTAAGAACACTCTGATTGGTGGGTTTAAGCCAATCAGAGTGCTCTTTGTCATTTTACACAGCGTGGGAAAATTCCAAAGAACTTTGCCACGCTGTGTAAATTGACACAGAGCACTGTGCTTGGATGGATTTCAAGCCACCCAATCAGAGTGCTCTGTGTCATTTTACACAGTGTGGGAAAATTCCAAAGACCTTTCCCACGCTGTGTAAAATGACACAGAGCACTGTGATTGGATGGATTTCAAGCCACCCAATCAGAGTGCTCTGTCATTTTACACAGTGTGGGAAAATTCCAAAGAACTTTACGTGTCCCCCCCCATTATTCTTTTATAGGGCCTCCACCCGCAGCTCAGGGGTGGGGGCCGGGGGGAGCACAGCAGGTCCCCCCATTATTCTTTTATAGGGCCCCCACCCGCAGCTCAGGAGTGGGTGCCGGGGGGGGAGGACAGTAGGTTTCCCCCCTCTTATTGTAACTTAGGGCCCCCACCCGCCGCACAGGGGTGGGGGGTGGGGGTGGAGGACAGTAGGTCCCGCCCCATTATTCTTTTATATAGTCACTGCATAGGAAACCTCCGTAAGAGAAATAGTCCCTACTTTGTCTTATGTTTTAAAGAAAACTAGAGCAGATAGGAAGAAAAGAAGAACAGACCATGAGAGAGGGAGAGAAGAGGAATCTTTTG
The DNA here is from genome assembly GCF_036172605.1 of Pelobates fuscus. NCBI lineage: Eukaryota > Metazoa > Chordata > Amphibia > Anura > Pelobatidae > Pelobates > Pelobates fuscus. The sequence goes on from NC_086320.1 coordinate 235,573,067, forward strand.
GGGAAAGGTAAGTTCAGCATGACAGTGCCGCTTTAAAAAGGCTTAAGCTTACGTCATAGTGAATACGTTATATTAAGCAGTGCGTGAGTATATAAATCTACATACTGAGAACCAGGGTAAGGCTATCTATGTCTGAGGTGGTTAACTATGATTGGCCCTGGCATGTTTGTTAGTCTGGCCTGCATGGTTGTGTAGCATGTTTCAACTAGTAGTTAGTCTTCCATGTTTTAGTGCAAACAAGTCTAACAGTTGGCGATACATTCAACTAAAAAAGGCCTGATGAGGGGGACGTAACAGGGATTAAACTGATAAGAATAGTACTACTTAACACACCACTCCTATCTTGTGGCACATTAGATTGCACGCGCAGTGCCCCAAATTTGAAGTAGGAGGACCGACCAAGCATCTTTTTCCATCTCCCGGGTTCCTAAAATCGATGCCATATACACGTCCCCTGATAGGGAACGTAACAGAGATTAAACTGATAGGAATAGTACTACTTAACACACCTTATAATAATGCAGAGAGAGGCAATGCAGAGAGAGGAGTCTGAAGAAGAGGAGTCAGAGGAGGAAGGTGACTTTGATGAGGTGGAAGACCAAACACAGCAGGTGTCCCAGGGGGCTTCTTGTCACCTTTCGGGGACCCTTGGTGTTGTACGTGGCTGGGTGGAGGAAGAGACCTTCAATGACATCAGTGAGGACAAGGAACGGGACATGCAAATGGGGAGTTGGCGGTTGTGCAAATGGACTACTTGTGGTGCGTTAAACGGGGAGTTTGGTCGGTCACTGTGAAGCGGGCGTAACCCTTACACTACCTGATCGATACAACATCATACCTAAATAACAAGAAAAAGGAAACTCAAAAGGCTGGAAAGTGGGGGGAAGGGGGGGAGAGGAAAAGACACTCCCGTATCTCACTGCCGAGCCTCCAGAGTATAGAGGTCACCTGGACTGGTTAAAAGGGGGTAACCCTGGAAATTGTAGAAAAAAGGAAGAAAAAAACCCAAAAAGGGATGTCTTATATAAAGACCGCCCAGAGGGTAAATACCCAGTCCAATCTCAACAGTAGTGTAGTTGCCAAAAAATAAAAAAGCCTTTATTGAAATCTATTAAAAACCTGGGTTATCAGTGATAGACAGAATAATATAGGGAGAAATATGTATGGTAGGAACAGGGCTAGTCAAGAGCCTAATAGCCAAAAGGAACCCTCACAAAAAACGGAGAGGGGATAGAAGGCAATATGTACCCCCATACATAACTCAGGTAACAAAGCAGTAGGAGAGAACAGGGAAAGGGAGAAACACACACTCCCAACCAAACAGTAGTGCTATGCTAATACCCTATCTCCTATAAAACACCTTCGTGGGTGTTCTAATCTAAATGCTGTCATAACATCTGAAGCCCCAGGTTACACACACATGCTAGAAAAACATAAATGAAAAGGTGCTCAGAGCAAAGTGCTCAAAGAGTATTAAAAATACAGAAGAACCCGACGTACGGGCGGTCTTTATATAAGACATCCCTTTTTGGGTTTTTTTTCCCAAAAACATCATATCTGATGTTTTAAAGCACGTTATTCCAAACAATTTAGGAATGTTACGTGATTTATGCCCTTTATGGATTAAAACCAGACTCTGCATCAACAATGTAATTTTCCATGGGAGTTTTGCCATGGATCCCCCTCCGGCATGCCACAGTCCAGGTGTTAGTTCCCTTGAAACAACTTTTCCATCACTATTGTGGCCAGAAAGAGTCCCTGTGGGTTTTAAAATTCGCCTGCCTATTGAAGTCTATGGCGGTTCGCCCGTTCGAACATTTGCGGAAAATTTTATGTTTGCGACATCACTATACCCCAACAGCAAACGTTTCAGCTACAGGGTTAATTTCTAGAAACTTTTAACTATACACACACAAACTAGTAAACAAGAAGGTATAATATATACACCCCACGTGGGGAAGTATAAAAGGAGGGTGGTGTGGCACAATATAGAGGATACAACCTGATGAAACAGGATGAACAAGATACAGATCTGGAAATACAAAATCACATATAGTGAAGTATGTAAAAACTGGATTGGAAATTCCAGGAGGTAGAAAACTTACGAGAAAACATAGATGTTCTGTGCATATCTCCCCTTAGGGGTATCTTTAGATTGTGAAAATCCTTCCAACTGGATAAATCCTCAGGAGGACAAAAAAGAGAGTGCAGATATTATAATATGTAATCACTGATTGCACTTACATCAAGGATGAAATCAGCTTGCATATCTCCACTGGCAAGTGGATCAAATAAAATCCTCCAATGAAATGAGATGATATTCACAATAAAATGAAATTACATTAAATGAAATTCAATAAAACAAATAAACAAATATAAAATGGACTATATAAATAAATAAAAGTCCAAACCAAAAATCCAATGCGTTTTGTCAAAGTCTTGACTTCCTCAGGGATAGTCATGGTTAGTGTTGTCGCGAACCCGAAATTTTCGGTTCGCGAACGGAGAACGCGAACTTCCGCAAATGTTCGCGAACCGCGCGAACCGCCATTGACTTCAATGGGCAGGCGAATTTTAAAACCAACAGGGACTCTTTCTGGCCACAAAAGTGATGGAAAAGTTGTTTCAAGGGGACTAACGCCTGGACTGTGGCATGCCGGAGGGGGATCCATGGCAAAACTCCCATGGAAAATTGCACAGTTGATGCAGAGTCTGCTTATAATCCATAAAGGGAAGAAATCACCTAACATTGACACCTGTCCTCAAAGCCCTGCCCTGATACACACTGACACAGAGCAGAATAGACACTGTTCCCCGTCCTCAGAGACCATGATACACACTGACACAGAGCAGAATAGAGACTGTTACCCCTACATAGGGTCACTTGGCAGATATGGCGGGGTCGTGGGAGGGGGAGGATGACTTTCACCTCTTCCCCTGTTACATTCCCGTTGTGCTGTGACATCACCCTTATACGCTGTGTAAAGCATACTATTTAATTTGATCAGCATGGCCACTTGAGTTTTTATAGTTTTCACGCTGCTTGTAGTTTATATATGGTTCACAAAAATCAAACAAACGATAAAGTAAACATGTAAGGATTCAGAATATTCTTTCAAACCCTTACACATTGTGTGTACGTATTTTTTGTCTTAAGTTTGTGGCTTTAAAGAGGTTTACGTTGTTTCTATGAAGTGCATAACATGTTCTTGTAAATGTTTGTTAAATTTTTCCTGGAATTGTAATTTTTCAATCTGAATAAAGATAGTCAAATCCCTGATACACACTGACACAGAGCAGAATAGGGACTGTTCCCCCTACATAGGGTCACTTGGCAGATATGGATTGACACCTATCCTAATGATCCCTGATACACACTGACACAGAGCAGAATAGAGACTGTTCCCCCTACATAGGGTCACTTGGCAGATATGGATTGACACCTGTCCTCAAAACCCCTGATACACACTGACACAGAGCAGAATAGGGACTGTTCCCCCTACATAGGGTCACTTGGCAGATATGGATTGACACCTGTCCTCAAAACCCCTGATACACACTGACACAGAGCAGAATAGGGACTGTTCCTCCTACATAGGGTCACTTGGCAGATATGGATTGACACCTGTCCTCAAAACCCCTGATATACACTGACACAGAGCAGAATAGGGACTGTTCCCCCTACATAGGGTCACTTGGCAGATATGGATTGACACCTGTCCTCAAAACCCCTGATACACACTGACACAGAGCAGAATAGGGACTGTTCCCCCTACATAGGGTCACTTGGCAGATATGGATTGACACCTGTCCTCAAAACCCCTGATACACACTGACACAGAGCAGAATAGAGACTGTTCCCTGTCCACAGAGACCATGATACACACTGAGACAGAGCAGAATAGAGACTGTTCACCGTCCACAGAGACCATGATACACACTGACACAGAGCAGAATAGAGACTGTTCCCCGTCCACAGAGACCATGATACACACTGACACAGAGCAGAATAGAGACTGTTCCCCGTCCACAGAGACCATGATACACACTGACACAGAGCAGAATAGAGACTGTTCCCCGTCCACAGAGTCCATGATACACACTGACACAGAGCAGAATAGAGACTGTTCCCCGTCCACAGAGACCATGATACAGACTGACAAAGAGCAGAATAGAGACTGTTCCCCGTCCACAGAGACCATGATACACACTGACACAGAGCAGAATAGAGACTGTTCCCCGTCCACAGAGTCCATGATAAACACTGACACAGAGCAGAATAGAGACTGTTCCCCGTCCACAGAGACCATGATACACACTGACACAGAGCAGAATAGAGACTGTTCCCCGTCCACAGAGACCATGATACACACTGACACAGAGCAGAATAGGGACTATTACCCCTACATAGGGTCACTTGGCAGGTATGGATTGACACCTGTCCTCAAAGCCCATGATACACACTGGGGGGAGCTACTGTCCTCCCCAAACACTGCGCGGTGGGTGGGGGCCATAAATCACAATGGGGGGACCTACTGTCCTCCCCCCCTCGGCCCCCACCCCTACGCGGTGGGTGGGGGCCATAAATCACAATGGGGGGGCCTACTTTCCTTCCCCCCGGCCCCCATCCCTGCGCGGTGGGTGGGGGGCATAAATCACAATGGGACGGACCTACTGATAGGAGTGGAGTATTGTTCATATCAGTTTAATACCTTCCGCGTCTCCTATCAGTGTACGTGTATATGGCAGCCATTTTAGGAACCGCACACCTGGGACCCGAGCAAGGTCACCTCGTTCAAGCTGCTCTGGTTCCTTGATGAGCCAGCTGCCCGTGAGTTAACATGTCCCGTGGAGAAGCACTCTGTCCTGTAAAGCCTCACCACAAAAAAATTAAATAAATAACAGCACTCGGAGTGGTGAGTTTAGTAAATGTTCATATCAGTTTAATACCTTCCGCGTCTCCTATCAGTGGACGTGTATATGGCAGCCATTTTAGGAACCGCACACCTGGGACCCGAGCAAGGTCACCTCTTTCAACAGGCGACATGATTTGGCCCTGTAAAACTATCCTGGATATTCTCTACAATTTCTATGGATATAGTTACATAGTTAGATAGCTGAAAAGAGACTTGCGTCCATCAAGTTCAGCCTTCCTCACACCTGTTTTTTGCTGTTGATCCAAAAGAGAAAAAAAAAACCCAGTTTGAAGCACAATTTTGCAACAAGCTAGGACAAAAAATTCCTTATTGACCCCAGAATGGCAGTCAGATTTATCCTTGAATCAAGCAGTTATTACCCTACATTGAAAGATTATATCCTTGAATATTCTGTCTTTGCAAGTATGCATCTAGTAGCTGTTTGAACATCTGTATGGACTCTGATAAAACCACTTCTTCAGGCAGAGAATTCCACATCCTGATTGTTCTTACAGTAAAAAAAAACCTTTCCTTTGCCTTAGACGAAATCTTCTTTCTTCCAGTCTAAACGCATGGCCTCGTGTCCTATGTAAAGTCCGGTTTGTGAATAGATTTCCACACAATGGTTTGTATAATGTTGTATAATGTTATCATATCCCCTCTCAGGCGACGTTTTTGTAAACTAAATAGGTTTAAATTTGTTAACCTTTCTTCATAGCTGATATGTTCCATTCCTTTTATTAATTTTGTAGCCCGCCTCTGCACTTTTTCTAGTGCCATGATATCCTTCTTTAGAACAGGTGCCCAAAATTGCACAGCATATTCAATATGTGGTCTTACCAGTGATTTATAGAGAGGCAAAATGATATTCTCGTCCCGAGAATGAATGCCCTTTTTCATGCATGACAATACCTTACTGGCCTTGGCCACTGCTGATTGACATTGCACATTGTTGCATAGTTTGTTGTCTATAACAATTCCCAAGTCCTTTTCGTGTGTTGTTATCCCTAATTCGCTTCCATTAAGGGTATACGTTGCTTGTGTATTCTTTACGCCAAAGTGCATAACTTTGCATTTTTCAACATTAAATTTCATCTGCCATTTGAGTGCCCAGTCCTCCGGTCTATCTAAATCCTTCTGCAGCAAAGTAATATCTTGCTCACATTGTATTATTTTACAAAGTTTTGTGTCATCTGCAAACACTGAAACATGACTTTCAATGCTGTCTTCAAGATCATTTATAAAAATGTTAAATAGAAGGGGTCCCAGAACAGACCCCCGAGGGACACCACTTGCCACCTCTGTCCAGCTTGAAAATTTACCATTAACGACAACTCTTTGTATTCTGATTTTAAGCCAATGTTCTACCCAAGAACAAGCATTTTCATCGAGACCGATTTCCTTGAGTTTGAACACTAATCTTTTGGCATTGATTTATGTAACAGGGAGATGGAAGAAGATGCTTGGTCGTTCCTCTTACTTGAAATTTGGGGCACTGCGCGGGCAAGCTAATGTGCCACCAGATAGGAGTGGTGAGTTTAGTATTGTTCATATCAGTTTAATACCTTCCGCGTCTCCTATCAGTGGACGTGTAAATGGCAGAGATTTTTAATTGTTGAATCACCTCCCCTTTTTAGGCCAAGGTGGGAAGATGCTTAGACCACTGGTATATTGGTGCCATCTTGGAGGATTTTTTGGGGGTTTGGTTTTTGAAGCCACAGTGCTGCACCAGTGGGCCTAAAAATTAGGCATGTACACATGCCTGAAAAATTTGGTATTGTTGCAGCCGCTGCTGTAGCAGAGGCCAGAAAAATTGATGTTTGTTTCACAGGCAGAAAGTGCCCTAAAACATGGCGGCTTGAACCCTAGTTGGTGGCGGATAAGTCACGCAAGTCAAACGTCATTCAGAGCTAAAATACAGCAGCGTGTGGACCATTTTTAGCCCAAGGCAGCTCATCTCATCAGGCCTTTTTTAATTGAATGTATCGCCCAGTGTCAGTCCCTTCGGGATCCATCCCTCATTCATCTTAATAAAGGTGAGGTAATCTAGACTTTTTTGACCTAGGCGACTTCTCTTCTCAGTGACAATACCTCCTGCTGCACTGAAGGTCCTTTCTGACAGGACACTTGAAGCGGGGCAGGCCAGAAGTTCTATCGCAAATTGGGATAGCTCAGGCCACAGGTCAAGCCTGCACACCCAGTAGTCAAGGGGTTCATCGCTCCTCAGAGTGTCGATATCTGCAGTTAAGGCAAGGTAGCCTGCTACCTGTCGGTCGAGTCGCTCTCTGAGGGTGGATCCCGAAGGGCTGTGGCGATGCATAGGCTTTAAAAAGGTCCGCATGTCCTCCATCAACAACACGTCTTTAAAGCGTCCTGTCCTTGCCGGCGTGGTCGTGGGAGGAGGAGGAGGATGACTTCCACCTCTCCCTCTGTTAGATTCCCGTTGTGCTGTGACATCACCCTTATACGCTGTGTAAAGCATACTTTTTAATTTATTTTGCAAATGCTGCATCCTTTCCGACTTGTTGTAATTCAGTAACATTTCCGCCACTTTCTGCTTATACCGGGGGTCTAGTAGCGTGGACACCCAGTACAGGTCGTTCTCCTTCAGCCTTTTTATACGAGGGTCCCTCAACAGGCAGGACAGCATGAAATACCCCATTTGCACAAGGTTGGATGCCGAGCTACTCATTTCCCGTTCCTCCTCCTCACTGATGTCATTGAAGGTATGTTCTTCCCCCCAGCCACGTACAACACCACGGGTACCAGATAGGTGACAACGAGCACCCTGGGATGCCTGTTGTGTTTGGTCTTGCTCCTCCTCCTCCTCCTCAAAGCTACAATCCTCCTCTGACTCCTCTTCCTCACAATCCTCTTCCAGCGTTGCCGCAGGTCCAGCAAGCGATGCTGATAAGGCTGTTTCTGGTGGTTATGGTGACCACAACTCTTCCTCTTCCTCTTCACGCTCATCTACAGCGTGATCCAGCACTCTTCGCAGGGCACGCTCCAGGAAGAAAACAAATGGTATGATGTCGCTGATGGTGCCTTCGTTGCGACTGACTAGGTTTGTCAACTCCTCAAAAGGACGCATGAGCCTACAGGCATTGCCCATGAGCGTCCAGTAACGTGGCAAAAAAATTCCCTGCTCCCCAGAGGCTGTCCTAGCACCCCGGTCATACAAATATTCATTAACAGCGTTTTCTTGTTGGAGCAGGCGGTCGAACATTAGGAGTGTTGAATTCCAACGTGTAGGGCTGTCGCAAATCAAGCGCCTCACTGGCATGTTGTTTCGCCGCTGGATATCGGCAAAGTGAGCCATGGCCGTGTAGGAACGCCTGAAATGGCCACACACCTTCCTGGCCTGCTTCAGGATGTCCTGTAAGCCTGTGTACTTATGCACAAAGCGTTGTACGATCAGATTACACACATGTGCCATGCACGGCACATGTGTCAACTTGCCCAACTTCAATGCCGCTATCAAATTTTTTCCGTTGTCACACACCACTTTGCCGATATCCAGTTGCTGTGGAGTCAGCCACTTTTCCACCTGTGCGTTCAGGGCGGACAGGAGTGCTTGTCCCTTGTGACTCTCTGCTTTCAAGCAAGTCAAACCCAAGACGGCGTGACACTGCCGTATCGGGATGTGGAATAGTACCTGGGGAGCTTGGGGGGTGCCGTTGATGTGGAGCAAGAAGCAGCGGCACAAGAGGACTCAGCCGAGGAGGTTATGGAAGAGGATGGAGTAGGAGGAGTAGAGGAGGTGGCAGCAGGACTGCCTGCAATTCGTGGCGGTGTCACCAACTCCTCTGCAATGCCACGCATTCCTTGCTTGTCAGCCGTCAGCAGGTTTACCCAATGCGCAGTGTAGGTGATATACCTGCCCTGACCATGCTTTGCAGACCAGGTATCAGTGGTCAGATGGACCCTTGCCCCAACACTGTGTGCCAGACATGCCATGACTTCCTTTTGCACAATCGAGTACAAGTTGGGGATTGCCTTTTGTGAAAAGAAATTCCGTCCGGGTACCTTCCACTGCGGTGTCCCAATAGCTACAAATTTTTTGAACGCCTCAGACTCAACCAGATTGTATGGTAAAAGCTGGCGGGCTAATAGTTCGGACAAGCCAGCTGTCAGACGCTGGGCAAGGGGGTGACTTGGTGACATTGGCTTCTTACGCTCAAACATGTCCTTGACAGACACATGACTGTGGGCAGATGAGCGGGAACTGCTCAAGGCGGGAGACGGAGTGGCGGATGGTTGAGAGGGGGCAAGAAGGACAGCAGTGGTTGACGTGGCTGAAGATGCTGGACCAGGAGGAGGATGGCGGCTTAGAGTAGGCGTGCTGCTTGTACTCATGTGTTGATCCCATAGGCGTTTGTGATGTGAGATCATGTGCCTACGCAAAGCAGTTGTACCTAGGTGGGTGTTGGACCTCCCACGACTCAGTTTCCTTTGGCACAGGTTGCAAATGGCATCGCTGTTGTCAGAGGCAGACACACAAAAAAAATGCCACACTGCTGAGCTCTGCAATGACGGCATTCTGGTGGTGGACACAGCATGTGTTGATTGGCGTGCTGTCGGGCTGACCCCAGGTGCCGATGCATGCTGTCTGACTGTGCCACTAGCTCCTTGCGACGACCCCCCCCTGCTTCCAACTCGTCTCCTCCTCCTCTCTGTCTCCCCATCTGAACTTTCGCCCTGTTCTTCTTCTTGCCGAGCGGGCTCCCACCTGACATCCATGGACGCATCGTCATCATCAACCGCTTCGCTTGTATCTGACAACTCAGAAAAGGAAGCAGCAGCGGGTACAACATCATCATCATTACACCGTACCTCCATGTGTTTAATGCTGCCTGCCTGAGACATATCCCTGTTATCTACATCCTCTAGCAATAATGGTTGCGCATCACTCATTTCTTCAAACGGGTGTGTGAATAACTCCTCTGACATACCAAGTAAAGCGGCTGTGGTGCTAGTTTTGGTGGTGGCGGCAGGCTGGTGAGTGGTATCTTGAGAGGTGCCTGAAGCTAAGATGGAGGAGGATGGTGCGTCAAGGTTCCGAGCGGAGGCTGTACAAGATTGGGTGTCCTGTGTTAGCCAGTCAACTATGTCCTCAGAACTTTTCAAGTTCAGGGTACGTGGCTTCTGAAAACTGGGCATTATTCTAGGGCAAAAGGGAATCACAGCACCACGACCACGACGGCCCCTGCGGGGTGGCCTGCCTCTGCCTGTCATTTTTTGGGGGATTAGTGGTACTATGCGTGCAAGCTACTGTGAGACCAGATATGATTGGCAATGTGAACTGTAACAGTTCTGCAGAGCACACACTGTAGGCCTGACACACCCGCTTGAAGACAAGTAACTGCTATTCAATCTATAACAGTGAAAAAAAATTTTGGTTTTAAAAGCACGCTATAGAGACACCAGATATGATTGGCAATGTGCACTGGAACAGTTCTGGAGAGCACACGCTGAAGGAAGGACTGACAGAGCCGCTTGAAGGACACTGACTGGCTGCTATTAGCTTACACTAGAAACCTTTTTTCTTTGTAAAAGCACGCTATAGAGACACCAGATATGATTGGCAATGTGCACTTGAACAGTTCTGCAGAGCACACACTGTAGGCCTGACACACCCGCTTGAAGACAAGTAAGTGCTATTCAATCTATAACAGTGAAAAAAAATTTTGGTTTTAAAAGCACGCTATAGAGACACCAGATATGATTGGCAATGTGCACTGGAACAGTTCTGGAGAGCACACGCTGAAGGAAGGACTGACAGAGCCGCTTGAAGGACACTGACTGGCTGCTATTAGCTTACACTAGAAACCTTTTTTCTTTGTAAAAGCACGCTATAGAGACACCAGATATGATTGGCAATGTGCACTTGAACAGTTCTGCAGTGCACACACTGTAGGCCTGACACACCCTATTCAATCTATAACAGTGAAAAAAAATTTTGGTTTTAAAAGCACGCTATAGAGACACCAGATATGATTGGCAATGTGCACTGGAACAGTTCTGGAGAGCACACGCTGAAGGAAGGACTTACAGAGCCGCTTGAAGGACACTGACTGGCTGCTATTAGCTTACACTAGAAACCTTTTTTCTTTGTAAAAGCACGCTATAGAGACACCAGATATGATTGGCAATGTGCACTTGAACAGTTCTGGAGAGCACACGCTGAAGGAAGGACTGACAGAGCCGCTTGAAGGACACTGACTGGCTGCTATTAGCTTACACTAGAAACCTTTTTTCTTTGTAAAAGCACGCTATAGAGACACCAGATATGATTGGCAATGTGCACTGGAACAGTTCTGGAGAGCACACGCTGAAGGAAGGACTGACAGAGCCGCTTGAAGGACACTGACTGGCTGCTATTAGCTTACACTAGAAACCTTTTTTCTTTGTAAAAGCACGCTATAGAGACACCAGATATGATTGGCAACTGTCAAAGCACGCTGGCACAGGTCTGCAGAGCACACGCTGAAGGAAGGACTGACAGAGCCGCTTGAAGGACACTGACTGGCTGCTATTAGCTTACACTAGAAACCTTTTTTCTTTGTAAAAGCACGCTATAGAGACACCAGATATGATTGGCAACTGTCAAAGCACGCTGGCACAGGTCTGCAGAGCACACGCTGAAGGAAGGACTGACAGAGCCGCTTGAAGGACACTGACTGGCTGCTATTAGCTTACACTAGAAACCTTTTTCTTTGTAAAAGCATGCTATAGAGACACCAGATATGATTGGCAATGTGCACTTGAACAGTTCTGCAGAGCACACACTGTAGGCCTGACACACCCGCTTGAAGACAAGTAACTGCTATTCAATCTATAACAGTGAAAAAAAAAATTGTTTATAAAAGCACGCTATAGAGACACCAGATATGATTGGCAATGTGCACTGGAACAGTTCTGGAGAGCACATGCTGAAGGAAGGACTGACAGAGCCGCTTGAAGGACACTGACTGGCTGCTATTAGCTTACACTAGAAACCTTTTTTCTTTGTAAAAGCACGCTACAGAGACACCAGATATGATTGGCAACTGTCAAAGCACGCTGGCACAGGTCTGCAGAGCACACGCTGAAGGAAGGACTGACAGAGCCGCTTGAAGGACACTGACTGGCTGCTATTAGCTTACACTAGAAACCTTTTTTCTTTGTAAAAGCACGCTATAGAGACACCAGATATGATTGGCAACTGTCAAAGCACACGCTGAAGGAAGGACTGACAGAGCCGCTTGAAGGACACTGACTGGCTGCTATTAGCTTACACTAGAAACCTTTTTTCTTTGTAAAAGCACGCTATAGAGACACCAGATATGATTGGCAATGTGCACTTGAACAGTTCTGCAGAGCACACACTGTAGGCCTGACACACCCGCTTGAAGACAAGTAACTGCTATTCAATCTATAACAGTGAAAAATAAATTTTGGTTTTAAAAGCACGCTATAGAGACACCAGATATGATTGGCAATGTGCACTGGAACAGTTCTGCAGAGCACACGCTGAAAGAAGGACTGACAGAGCCGCTTGAAGGACACTGACTGGCTGCTATTAGCTTACACTAGAAACCTTTTTTCTTCGTAAAAGCACGCTAAAGAGACACCAGATATGATTGGCAACTGTCAAAGCACGCTGGCACAGGTCTGCAGAGCACACGCTGAAGTAGGCCTGACACCCAGACGCTTGCAGACAACTAACTGCTCTTCTATTACAGTGAAAAAAAATTATTTCTTTTAAATGTAAAGCTTAACCTATTGTTAAAACAGATATGAGTGGTGGCACTGACTGTGCAAATGGGCAAGGCATCCAACCTGACACAGAAGCTGGCAGGCAGGCAACTGCTCTTCTATTACAGTGAAAAAAAAATATTTCTTTTAAATGTAAAGCTTAACCTATTGTTAAAACAGATATGAGTTAGTGGCACTGACTGTGCAAATGGGCAAGGCATCCAACCTGACACAGAAGCTGGCAGGCAGGCAACTGCTCTTCTATTACAGTGAAAAAAAATTATTTCTTTTAAATGTAAAGCTTAACCTATTGTTAAAACAGATATGAGTGGTGGCACTGACTATGCAAATTGTCAAGGCATCCAACCTGACACAGAAGCTGGCAGGCAGGCAACTGCTCTTCTATTACAGTGAAAAAAAATTATTTATTTTAAATGTAAAGCTTAACCTATTGTTAAAACAGATATGAGTGGTGGCACTGACTGTGCAAATGGGCAAGGCATCCAACCTGACACAGAAGCTGGCAGGCAGGCAACTGCTCTTCTATTACAGTGAAAAAAAATTATTTATTTTAAATGTAAAGCTTAACCTATTGTTAAAACAGATATGAGTGGTGGCACTGACTGTGCAAATTGGCAAGGCATCCAACCTGACACAGAAGCTGGCAGGCAGGCAACTGCTCTTCTATTACAGTGAAAAAAAATTATTTATTTTAAATGTAAAGCTTAACCTATTGTTAAAACAGATATGAGTGGTGGCACTGACTGTGCAAATGGGCAAGGCATCCAACCTGACACAGAAGCTGGCAGGCAGGCAACTGCTCTTCTATTACAGTGAAAAAAAAATATTTATTTTAAATGTAAAGCTTAACCTATTGTTAAAACAGATACGAGTGGTGGCATTGGGCAAGTAGGCACAGTATCCAATGTGAACCTCACACAGAAGCTGGCACGCAGGCAACTGCAATTACATTACACAGGAAAAAAAAAAAAAAAGCAGCCTGATGTTATAGCCCTAAAAAGGGCTTTTTGGGGTGCTGTCCTTACAGCAGAGATCAGATGAGTCCTTCAGGATTGTAGTTGACACTGAATACCCTAGCCTAGCTATCAATTTCCCTATCTAATCAGCAGCAGCTAAACTATCCCTCCTCTCACTAAGCATGCAGCTTCAGAATGAATCGAAAATGGATGCTGGGAAGGAGGTTGGAGGGTGTGGAAGGGAGGGAGTGCTACTGATTGGCTGGAATGTGTCTGCTGACCGAGAGGCACAGGGTCAAAGTTTGCCCAATGATGATGAATAGGGGGCGGATCGAACTGCGCATGTGTCCGCCCGCCGCGGCGAACGCGAACACGCTAAGTTCGCCGGGAACTGTTCGCCGGCGGACAGTTCGGTACATCACTAGTCATGGTATGAAGACCTGCTACTTCTTATAATAGTCCGTGCAGGAGGCACAGATGTATCCTGTTTGACTTTTTGCGTTCCACCACGGTAAGAAGCAGTTCCGGATCCGGACGTGATGGCGCAAGCGGGCATATGTATACAAAAAACTACTACCTAACTTTCTACATGCATGGTTGTGGTAACTGTCACATCCTGCTCTGTTCTGTGGAGATGTCTGGCTTTGGCTTCTGGTATCCAGTGCTCTTTACTATTCTTGTTTTGTTTTTCTTGTTTTTTTGGTTTTCTATTCTATGTCTGGTTTTCTTTATGCTGGGATTTCTGGGTTCATTCCTGTAATCCATCCCTGGGATTCCCAGTCTCCAGGTTTCCTTTAAATGTTTTTTTTTTATGTTGCCACGCCTGTTTTCCATCATTCCTTTTTGTTTCAGTGTCCTGCAGGCAGCTCCTAAAGGCTTCTGCCCTTTCTTGCAGGTAAGTGCTATATATGTATTCTTTGGATGTTTTAGCATACATTAGGCAGTGTAGGACCTGCCAGATATGGGGTACATTGGCGTTGTTGGCAGGCTTATGCAATGTATGATCATATAATGTGACTAAATCCCCATGATTTCCATATGTAGTACTTAGTTAGTTCTCCTCTTGTTTTGCCTATGTTATCTTGTCTTGTTTTAGTTTGTATACCCAGTCCATGTACAGTCCTGTCCAGTCATGCCCATGTTATGTTCATGTTTTCCTCATGTCTTGTGTATATGTTCTGGGTTTAGCTTACTATCCTTCTCTGGTTCTGGGTTCTATTAGTTCTGTCTTGTTTCCATGTTTGGTGTCCATCTCTAGTATTGCCTTGTTTCTAGTACTGGATACAATCTTGCTGCAGAGCCTCCCTATTCAGCTCCTGGGAGGTCTGCTTAATTTCCAAGCTCCTAGTTCCTGGTATCCGCTGAAGCTGATTCAGGGTCTTGGTATGTGGCTGCACAAATGCTGGTGCTCCACACCAGGGGGCGTGCAGTTACCCTGCACCAGACCCTGCTAATCCACTTCCACACTGTGACTCCTACTCTGAACATTAGGCATACTGGGTCCCGGTCCTGCACCGCCGCCCGGATAGTGTCTGGGTCCCGGGCACCGGACCGCCTCCCTGACAGTAACATAGCAGAAATATACAGATCTACATACATAAAAATACAAATACAAATCCAGCAGATTATATATGAATAAAGGATGTACAGATATCACAGATAGATATCTATGTATGTATCTAAGAATGAAAAGTGTGGTTATATAAGAAACAGTAGTTATGAAAATTGCATTATGTACTAATAAAGAAATGAAAAATAATAATAATACAAAATAACAATAAATATTAATATAAATATGAAAAATAAAAAATAAAAAAAAAAATAATTTAATTGTTTTAAATAAAAATAAAAATAAAATAAAAATTCATATAAAAATAAATATAAAATAAAAATGGAAAGGTTTATGCAAATGCAAGTATGGGATAAAAATATATAAAGTGAATGTTAAGTGTATTTAAGATTCTGTAGATATCCTCATTTATTAAAATATGTACATACAATGCAGTTTAAATTCTAACTTTTAGGTATATTCCTCTATATCTAGAAAATAGGAAAAACACAGCATCTGCAAAAACACTATAGGGAAAAAGATTAAATATAAAGACATTATGAATAGAGTGAAAGGAGTGAATAAGGACATCTGCCAAGAATACGAAGAACCAAAAGATAGAAGGATGGAATATATTAGATGAGCCTTTGCAAATCAATATCTTGATTTAGGTCAGTCTTGAGGGTTCCGAGATTGTATATCCATCGGGCTTCTTTCTTGGCTAACTCCTTCATTTTATTTCCTCCTCTCTAATGATTCTCTATTTTGTCTATACCAATAGCAATTAGGGTAGACCAATTAAAATAATTACAAATAGTGCAGTGTCTAGGTACACTGTGATCTAATTTATTGTTCTTTATATTGTTAAAATGTTCCCGGAATCTAATATGGAGTTTTCGGTTAGTTCTCCCCACATATTGAGCTCCACAACCACACTGGAGCAAATAAATGATGTATGTGGATGAACAATGTATAAAACGTTTAATAGAATATGTGTTAGTGCATGTGCCTGTAAAATTAGTGGTCTTTTTCTTTTGGTGACTGCAAATAGAACATGTTCCACGTTTATGGAAACCAGGAGATTTGAAGGATTGTAGGAAGTTACCTGTATTTTTTTTTTTATCTGTATAGGTAAAAGACTAGGGGCCAATTGGCTTTTCAGATTGTCTGCTTTTCTATAGATAACCACAGGTTTGTCTGGAATAACATTTCCTAAGATGTCATCTTTTCTTAGTATCGCCCAATGTTTATTTAAGATCTTTTTTTTTTTTTTTTTTTTAGCATGTAAGTTATATTTATGAATGCAAATTCAAAATTGCTCCTTTTTCTGAGATTTTTATAAGAGTTATCGACCAGGAAATCATTACGATCTCTATCTTTAATTTGTGACCCCTCTTGTTGCATCTTTTCATTATTATAACCTTTCTCCAGATATCTATTTTTTTTATTATTTGGGATTGTTCTTCAACGGTCTTAATATCAGAACAATTTCTGCTCATACGGGTCATTTGTCCGTTTGGGACATTATTGAGCCATAGAGGATGATGGAGACTGGTTTTCTTAATTGCTGTATTCCAATCTGTTTTTTTTTTTTTTTTTTTTTTAAAGGTCTTTGTGTTCAAGGTGCCTCTTTCCACATATAAGGTTAAATCTAGAGAATCTATGGTTTCTTAATGGATAGTGGAGGTGAATTTTAAATTATAATCATTCAGATTAATCGTTCCAATGAAAGAATCAGAACTATTATAAGAACAGATTATAAGTACATTATCTATGTAGCATCGCCAGAGGACGAGACTCCCCCCGAGACAGGGTCCCAACCAGATACATGAAGGTTTCCAGCGGGATACATACAAGTTGGCAAAAATCAGTGCGAATCTCGTCCCCATGGCGACACCACACAGCTGAAGGAAAAAAGAAGAATCATACCGAAATAAATTCCTGGTCAAAACAAATTGTATACAAGAAGCCAAACATTCTATCTGTAAAACCAAACACATCCCTGATCATCTCCAATCCCTTGGTGAGGGGTATATTGGAGTACAGGGAGGTGACATCCACAGTAGTTAATAAATAGGAGGATTTACAACTGAAAGTCTGTAAAGTTTGAAGAATGTGTTTGGTATCCTTGATATAAGAAGGACAAAGGGGGACATATGGCTTCATAAAATGAATCTATGTACTCTGAAAGTTTGCAAGATAAAGGTCAATCCCACTAATAATGGGACGACCGGGGGTGCTAATAGACACTTGTGAATTTTAGTGAGAAAATAAAAAATGTCTATTTTGCATGTGGGGTAACAATGATATGGAAATCTTGTGTTGAAATAATATTATTGTCTAAACCCATCTGTAATAATGTCCGAAGTTCATCTAGGAATATTTTTGTAGGGTCTTGGTTCAAAATTCTATAGGTGGTAGTATCTCCCAAAATATGAAGTGCTTCCTGCATATAGTACTGTTTGCTCATAATGACGGTACCCCCCCCCCTCCCCCCACACAGACACCCTTTATCTGCCTCCTTAATGACCAGTTGGGAGATTGTTTTTAATTCCCTTAATGCTTGTCTTTCTTTATTAGTTAGGTTGTGCTTAACTTTATTGTTCTTATTTTGACTCTTATCGAGATCTGACTGCACCAAATCATTAAATACATAATTAAATAGGTATTTCCCTCTTTCAAAAGAGGGGTAAAAATTAGATTTGCTTTTTTAAGGTAGAATGAATGATAGGTCTACTGGTGTAAACTGGAGTGGGATGTTGTGGATTAACTGGCCCACAAATATGTGGGTCAGTATTACTTGGTTCATTAGTACGTTTTTCAAAAAAGTTTCACTGTCAGTTTTTATAGGAATTTTTGATTATCTAAAAACAAATCAAAAGGTTTTATACCTGTTGTAGGGGCAAATTTTAAACCTTTTTCTAATAATGATAGTTCTTGTTTGGATAATTCTTCAGTTTTTTGCGTTCCACGGAGGAAACGCATGAATAACCTCCATCACAACCCGGAAGTCGGATGCGCAGAACATCTATTGTTTTCTTGTAAGTTTTCTACATACTTCACTATATGATATTCAATGTTTGGTGTTACCATTTATAAAAAAGCAAAATTATCTCTTCATCCCATTAATTAATGCCCCTTTGTACACATAACAATACCGTATTAGTCTTAGCAACTGCTGATTGGCATTGCACATTGTTGTGTAGATTATGTGTGTGTGTGTTCTTATCCCTAATTCACTACCGTTTAGGGTGTATGTTGCTTGTGCATCCCTTATGCAGCAAAGTCATATCCTGCTCACATTGTATTATTTTAGAGTTTTGTGTCATCTGCAAACACTATAAAACTACTTTTTTTTTTTTTTTTAATTCTTTATTTTTGACGTGCATGAGAGTAACAGGCAATCTCGCTATGCCACAACAGCAAAAGCAAGACAAGTGTTGATATTAAGCTTAACAGTGTATGCATATAGGCGGAACTGCACTCATTTTTTATTTTATTTTTTTAAATCAAGAGTGGTGCATGGTTAAAACATAGATACAGTATAATAAAGATAACATCAAGATCATATAGTTAGTACCAAATACACTGTTATCACTGGGTTAATATACTGTGATGTAGGCATAAAAGTTATAGCGTAATAACTGAGCAATACCACAGCATCTATTGTACTACAAGCGGTGTGGGATTTCATATCTGCTGTCTCTTGTAGAGATCTTGCTATTTAGGGCTGCAATTGCTGCAGTGATTATATGTATGGGCTGGAGAGTCTTGCTTTAGAATTGAAATCAATTAAAGGCTCAGACAACAGGTCAAAACATCACACAAGAATAAAAGACAGTAGGCATTTTCATGTGTCACATGAATTCAGCTGGGTGGCAGCAGAGCTCTATGCCCGGTGTGAAGGCTCTGTGTTTTTCCTTTGAGGGTCGCGAGGACCACCGCCTTATCAGCGCCAGTGCGAAATTTCACCACAACATCTCTTGGGGCTGAGGCTGGAGCTCTTCGCCATTTGGGGACCCGGATATCATCGGGGATGCCTCTTATTTTCATGTTGTTGCGCCGTCTGAGGTCTTCAAGAGCTGCAAATTGTTGGTCTGTGGTCTCTTGGTGTGTTTTTAGCACTTGCACTTCTGTTTGGAGTTCCTTTATGACTTGTGTCTGCTTGTCTAAAGAGGCCTCCAATACCCCAATGCAGCCCACCAGGCCTGTCAAGTCCGTGCAGAGCTGGACTACATTGGCCTGCAGTACTCTCTGCAAGTCACCTAATATGGATCGCAGTGTCCCTGTGGTGACTGGGTTGGGAGGCCCCTTTTTCGGAGTTGACTGAGTTAATGGAGCAAACAAACCGCCAGTGCAGTCATCCAGGTTCAGGTCGTCCAAGGAGTCTGTGTATTCAGCGAGGCTGGTGGCCATTTTGGGCCCCTGTGCCCCTTGCGCCTGCCGGAATAAATTGCCGATATGGGGCCCCATTTTGGGATTATCTGTTCTTTGTTTTTTGGTGTTTCTCCCCATATCCCCTGTGGGTCCGTGGAGTACCTTTGCAGCACTTTGTTTAGTTGGAAAACAGGTTTATAAGCAGTATGTACAGAGAGCCCATCTATGTGCATCCATCTCGTTTTCTTGTTAGGCTCCGACCCTTTGCAACATGACTTTTTAATGCCTATTTCAAAACAATTTATGAATATTTTTTAATCTAGACTAATCTTTTACTTTGAACATTTGAAGTTGATCACTTTCACTGCAACACCCTTATCTATTATTCTACTTACATCTTCATAGAATGCAATTAAAGGGACTCTGCAGCGCAAGGAAAACATATCCGTTTTCCTGACACTGCAGAATCCTGCAGTGCCCCTCTCCCTCTCACCACCCATCCCATGTTGCTGAAGGGGTTAAAACCCATTCAGTGACTTACCTGAATCCAGTGCTGATGTCCCTCAGCACTGAGTCAGGCTCTACCCAAGCTCCTACGTCAGGGGGAGACCTAATGCACATGCGTGGCAATGGCCGTGCGCTCGCATTAGACCTCCCCATAGGAAATTATTATTAAATGCTTTCCTATGGGGATTCTGGCAGCGCTGGAGGTCCTCATGCATAGCGTGAGGATGTCCAGTATCATTTAAAACACTTTGTGTTCTAAGAACACGGAACTCCCTCTAGTGACTGTCTGATAGATGTCTGATAGACAGCCACTAGAGGAGGACTTAACCCTGCAAGGTAATTATTGCAGTTTTGGCCATGTTCTAGTTTAGGCCATCTAATCACATTTTTGCATGCATTATTGGTTTCCTTATATCTTTTATAGGATGCTTTGGATTTGTCTGATTTATATGTCATTTTCTTTTTAATTTCTTGGATTCATTTATTTTAATTCCTTTCACCTGTTATACACTGTACAGAATTCAACTATATTTTCTTGAAGGCATGCTCTGTTACTCATAGCATTCTAATACAAACCTTATACCTTAGTGCAAATCATTTTATGGAAGAACACATTTAATTAACACATTTTTATATTGCATCTTGAAAGAACTGTGTAGCGGAGCTCCCTGTACCCCAGCTGGGTACCTCTGCCAAGGACCACTTCTTAGCTGGAACTGGGGAAAACCCCAGTGCTTCTGCCCCAGTCGCCGTGGCTTGACTGGGGTCCTCCTGGAGCCTCTCATCCTTGAACAGGATAGGGGACTAGCTCTTTTCCCTCCCAGGAACTGGACGATACACACTCCTGAGAGCTATAGTTTCTGAATCCTTCATGACCTGGAACAAGATGCTAAGTAGTGAATAGCCCTTTCCACTCCCAGTAACTAGACAACACATTGTTCTCTGAGTACAACAGATTTTAATGAGCCAAACTCAGCCTTTTAAGCACAGACCCCAGCAGGGGGTCTCCAAACAATACAATGCAAGCCTCTCCCAGGAATATCTGAGCCTGGGAGATAATTGAGTTAAAGACCATTAAGCTAATTGTCTGCCAGGAACAGATAGTCCAACACAAAACATAAAAGTATCCCAAAACATCATAAAAACATATAATAACCCCACATGTTTTACATCCCCAAACAGCCTTGATCTGAGCGCCCAAGTTGTCGCCTACGTGGTCCTAGCCCAAATAGTTATATGGCGTTTGGTGCTTTTGCCGGTCAACTTTCTGGAGCTCTTAGATTGGAAATACGGGGTGCTCCCCCTGGCTCTCAGGGAGCATTTGTTTCCCTTAGTCTCAAGCACCTTTCCTCCAAAAAGCACTCTCCTGGCTGGTCGCAAAGTGGTTCAACACCCGGGACTAAGTTGTCCGGAATCCACAAGGTCACTTCAAGCCGTAAACAGTTACACAACATTGGCAGCTAAGTACTGCTGAGGTGGCCGGAAACACAAAGTCCTAATGCCGAAATTAGTTCTATGGTGATCGCGGCTAAGTACCGCTGAGGACCATTCTTAGGACCTCTTCATGTGAACGGCCGCCAGGGAGGTAGCGTTCAGTTCCATTCGAATTAAGGGAAAGTGCCAAACAGGGGCACAAGGGAATGCTGCTAATGGCGGCTGGGCAGAGTACCTCCCAAACGGGGTCTCAGACCTGGACCATAGTCGGTGGAGGCCAGCTTCCACACTCCTTTGTGGCAAATGTTCGTGGGAAGGAGCATTTGTTACAAACTGAATCATTATTTTAATGAAATTCATCAAAACTATTTTGGAGAAAACAAATCAGAAATAATGATTTGTATGAACTCAATTATTTGCCAAAGTCTAGTGGTATAATTTGTGGTAGCCTGTTTGGACACCATCTAATATTTTATGAGTTGGTACAGGAGGCTGTCCTTGATTTATAGTGTGTCCACTAAAATGGTCATACCGATGGGTGAAATTATTTGTTTAACTCCAAATTATTTGTTTATTGTGCTTTCACCCACTATACATGGGTGTGAGGGTTACAAATTCTATTAATTCTGTAAATTGTTCAAGAATTATTTGGGCCCTTATTTCTGAGCAATTCCAGAATTTTTCAGTGCTATACTGCAGAAATTTGAAATATGATATTCTCCATATGAGAGCTCTTTCTAATCGATTTAGAAAATATGATTATATTAAATTAGTATATTATAATATATATATATATAATATAGATATATTTAAACTTTGATTTTTTTTGTTTTTTTTTTCTTCTATATTTTCTCCTAGCTGATTTTATTTAAAACGTTTCCCTCCTTTTTTTTTTTTTTCCTCTCTTGTTGTTTCTATACCCCTCCTTGTGAGTGCTGCTGCTGCTGAGCTAATTAGGGGGAGTGCCCCTTAATTTCCACCTGTGTGGGATTTGTATTGCCAATATAAACCCACTACTGACTCACAGAGCTTGCTCACTGGAGTTGCTTGAAAGTAGGCTATTTCAAGTAGTCTCTTTTAAGTAGGAGTTAAAACAGGAGTTGAAATCAAGAGGGTAAATATTGTTTTGCTCACTTGTGTTATTTGGTAACTGGGGATGAGTGCTAGCAAGATTACAAGTTTTACTCAGTGTACATCCTGCTGCATGTATGCATGCCTGGATAAATCTGTCCAGGGTCCATTCCTCTGTGGTGGGTGTGAGCGAGTGGCTTTTCTGGAAGCTCAAATTGGAGATCTGGAGAGGCAAATTGCAACACTGAGGGAGATCGACAATCTTGAGAGGAGTCTGCTGCTCACTGAGCAGAGTTTAGTGGGTGCAGGTAGTGGATTGGGAGGAGATGAGACAGATGGAGAACAGGCACATAGCTGGGTAACAGTGGGGCGAGGAAGCAGAGGGGGAGGGAAGAGGAAAGGTTTAGCTAGTCCTGATCTAGTGCAGCCTAACAGATTTGCCCGTTTGAGTGAGGATGTTGGGTGCATCAGCTCAGGAGTAGCTGTACTGCAGGAAGCTGTTCCTTCTAACAGCCGTGGGAACAGCCCCTCTAGTACGGGTGGGGTTGAGAGGGTAAGGAAGTCTAGACAGGTTGTGGTGGTAGGGGACTCTATTATTAAGAGAGTAGATAGGGTAATCTGCCACTCTGATCGACTCAACCGGACAGTTTGCTGTCTCCCGGGTGCTCGGGTCCGGCATGTTGCCGACAGAGTGGAGGAATTATTGGGAGGGGCTGGGGATGACCCAGCTGTCATGGTCCATATTGGTACCAATGACAAAGTCAGAGGAAAATGGAAGGTCCTAAAGAGTGAGTTGAGGGATCTAGGAAGTAAGCTTAAGAAAAGGACCTCCAAGGTAATATTTTCAGAAATATTACCTGTGCCGCGCGCTACAGCAGAAAGGCAGCGGGAGATTAGAGAGGTCAATGCGTGGCTGAAGTCTTGGTGCAGGAAGGAGGGTTTTGGGTTTTTAGAGCACTGGACCGATTTTGCGCTTGGGTACAACCTGTATAGTCGTGATGGATTGCACCTAAACGGAAGAGGGTCTGCTGTGCTGGGGGATAGGATGGCTAGAAGGTTGGAGGAGATTTTAAACTAGTAGTAGGGGGGGAGGCTCAAAGCAATCTAGAAAATGGAGATAGGATAGAAATGAGATGGGCCTTAGCTCAGAACAATGGGGGGTGGAGATGGGGGAGGGGGAAGCTCAGAACAGAGGAGGTATGTAATATTGATTCACAAAAGTACAAATGACTCATGGTAATATTAAATGTATGCTTACGAATGCAAGGAGCCTATATAACAAAATGGGGGAACTAGAGGCAATAGCATACACTAAACAATACGATATAATAGGCATAACAGAAACATGGTGGGATGAGACACATGACTGGGCAGTTAACTTAAATGGGTACACATTATTTAGGAGGGATAGGAAAAACAAGAAGGGTGGTGGGGTATGTTTGTATGTCAGCCATGAGTTCAAGTCAAATCTTAGGCATGTGGAGTGTGATGAGGAAAAGGTGGAAGCTTTATGGGTAGATATCTGCTTGGGGCAAACAAAGGGAAATACGTTATTGGTTGGGATATGTTATAAACCACCAAATGTAAATATTAATGAGGAAGAACTGCTGTTAGAGCAAATTGGTGAAGCTGCAAATCGGGGGAACACATTAATTATTGGAGATTTTAATTACCCGGACATAAATTGGGATAGAGGGACTAGTACTTCAGCTAGGGGAATCCGTTTTTTGAATGTGTTAAATGACACCTTTGTCACAACTGGTACAAGGACCAACTAGAAAGGATGCTTGTCTGGATCTCGTCATAACAAACAATATTAATCTTTTAACCAACATTCAAGTAGGGGAGCATTTGGGAAATAGTGATCACAATATGGTAACTTTTGAAATAAACTCAAAAAAGCAAAAGTATGTGGGGTATATTAAAACGTATAATTTTAAAAAAGCCAATTTTAATAAGATTAGGGCAGCTCTACAACATATCGACTGGCATAAACGCCTTATTGATAAAAACACGGAGGAAAAATGGAAACTATTCAAACAAATATCAGAAAGGTACATTTCACAGTATGTACCATTGGGTAATACATATAAAAGAAACAAATTAAAACCAATGTGGCTTAGTGGAGAAGTAAAACAAGAGATTAAAAATAAGAAAAGGGCTTTTAAAGCATTTAAATCGGACCAATCCGATGCATCCTATATAAGATATGAGGAAGCCAATAATACTTGCAAAAAGGCAATTAAAGTGGCTAAACTAGAAAATGAGAAATTGATAGCCAAAGAATGCAAAACCAACCCCAAACATTTTTTCAAGTACACGAATTCTAAAAAAACAAAAATGAAAGTGTAGGTACACTGAAAACAGAGATGGGTCTGTTAGTCAATGAAGACCAGGAAAAGGCAGACATTTTAAACAACTATTTTCTTCGGTATATATTAATGAGGATCCTATGGCAAGAGATGCATATGATTGCTGCAACAAACTTGCAGATAACTTGTGATTGGATAACTCGAGACAAGGTGCTACAGCTATTAAAGAAAATTAATGTAAATAAAGCTTCGGGGCCTGACGGTATCCACCCACGAGTACTTAAGGAGCTAAGTGGGGAAATAAGTGAACCTCTGTATTTAATTTTTCAAGATTCTTTTGTGTCAGGTATTGTACCGGAGGATTGGAGGAAGGCAGATGTTGTTCCTATATTTAAAAAGGGTTCAAAATCCTTGCCTGGAAATTATAGACCTGTGAGCTTAACTTCTGTGACTGGGAAATTATTTGAATGGCTATTAAGGGATAATATTCAGGAATTAATTGGGAAGAACTGTGTTATTAGCAATAATCCGCATGGTTTTATGAAACATAGGTCACGTCAAACTAACCTAATTGCATTCTACGAAGAAGTAAGTAGAAATATAGATCAGGGTGTTGCAGTGGATGTGATCTACTTGGATTTTGCCAAGGCATTTGATACGGTTCCTCACAATAGGTTAGTCTTCAAACTAAAAGAAATTGGTCTAGATGAATATTCTTGTTCTTGGGTAGAACATTGGCTTAAGGATAGAGTACAGCGAGTTGTCATAAATGGTAAATTTTCAAGCTGGACAAAAGTGGTAAGTGGTGTCCCTCAGGGTTCTGTTTTGGGACCGCTTCTATTTAACATATTTATAAATGATCTTGAAATGGGCATTGAAAGCCATGTATCAGTGTTTGCAGATGACACAAAACTTTGTAAAGTAATAAAATGTGAGCAGGATATTGCCTTGCTTCAGAGGGATTTGGATCTGGGCACTAAAATGGCAGATGAAATTTAACGTAGAAAAATGCAAAGTTATGCACTTCGGGGTTAAGAATGCACAAGCAATTTACACCCTAAATGGTAGTGAACTAGGGATAACCACACACGAGAAGGATTTGGGAATTGTTATAGACAACAAATTAGGTAGCAATATGCAATGTCAATCTGCCGTTGCTAAGGCCAGTAAGGTTTTGTCATGTATAAATAGGGGCATAAATTCTTGAGATGAAAATATAATTTTGCCTCTTTATAAATCGCTGGTAAGACCACACCTTGAATATGCTGTGCAATTTTGGGCACCTGTTCTAAAGAAGGATATCATGGCACTAGAAAAAGTGCAGAGACAAGCTACAAAATTGATAAAAGGAATGGAGCATTTTAGTTATGAAGAAAGGTTAAAAAATTTAAATCTCTTCAGTTTGGAAAAACGGCGCCTTAGAGGGGATATGATAATATTATACAAATATATTCGGGGCCAGTACAAACCATTATCTGGAAATCTTTTCATAAACAGGGCTATACATAGGACACAAGGTCACACATTTAGGTTTGAAGATAGGAGATTTCATCTAAGGCAAAGAAAAGGTTTTTTTACAGTAAGAGCAATAAGGATATGGAATTCATTGCCGGAAGAGGTGGTTTTGTCAGAGTCTATACAGATGTTTAAGTTGCAATTGGATAAATACTTGCAAAAACATAACATACAGGGATACAATTTCTAATTAGTGGGGTAATAGCTGCTTGATCCAAGGAGACATCTGACTGCTATTTTGGGGTCAAGAAGGAATTTTTTTCATAGTTTGTTGCAAAATTGGAAGCGCTTCAGACTGGGTTCTTTGCCTTCTTTTGGATCAACAGCAAAAGCATATGTGAGGAAGGCTGAACTTGATGGACGCAAGTCTATTTTCAGCTATGCAACTATGTAACTATGTAATAATATTATAATATTAAAAACAATTAGACATTTTGAATAGTTTTACATACTATTGGGAATAATCAAGTAGGTTAAGATGCCCACAAGTATGAGCAGGTGTATCAAAGTATTGATGTTACAATGATGCATCATTATAATATGTTGTGTAGTTGTACAGATTGAATTGACTGATGCAGCTGGGGATTCAAAGCAGTCTTAATATGCATTTTACCAAAATGACTGCTAGAAAATAAATACAGATTGCACAGCATGTGAAAAGTCATTCACCTGCTCAACCAAAGTCTAAACAGTTCTAGCATTTTAATTATGAATATGTCTGCTTTGTGATTAAACTATATACTGTCTTTTCACTTTTCATTTGAAGATATCATTGTATGTTATTTAATTAATAAATCAGCACAAATAGCGTTTTCTACATTGGAAGTATGTGATGTGATCTGGCAAGGTTCATAAAATAAAGTATAATATAATAATGTCAAATTTCCTTTTTCCAATAAAATTGTATAATATAATTGTCAGCCCAATATTCTGGATTCATATAATTCATCTGACCAGGACTGTTATATTATTTTAAAGAAAAGTTAAGTGATTGTAATACTGATATTGATACTTGATGCATATGTAACACTATTGTAAAGTTGACATTAATAAGAATGTCACGGCGCCTGTCCAACGCATCCCTCTTCCACTGTGTCTTATTAAGCTTCTGAAGAAAAAATTTGGAAAAACTCCTAGTGCAATATGGAAGTTCAATAAAGTGCAAAATGTGGAGTATTACAAACTGTTCACCTTGTAAATAGCCTATGGAAATTGGCTATAAGTATGCAGACCCATGTGTCTATAAATGGAACACAAACCTCTCTTTAGAAACCGGGCCAAATAGTAGATGGAGTCCACAGAAAGAATCTAAAATATCACTATTTATTATAACATATATATATATATATATATATATATATATATATATATATAAAAGCTAATAAACAAAAAAACAATTATACAAATATTTGAAATACAATAAAATCAAGTGGAAAATTCTCCAGCAGTCCATTAGACACGAGTTTCACCTTTATCAATTAGTATAATATTAAATAGGTTGAGCTTGCTATTTAAATCCATATGTAGAATCTTATTGGTCAATTCATCCGCCAGGCATCCAATTTCAACACTCCCCGATGATGTCAAGTAGTTCAAGCAAATTCGGTTTATCTCAGTTGTAAATTCCAGAAGAAGTGTGACAGATCTCGCACCTCATCAAATCTGGTTCTTTGTTGTCCATGTCATAAGAGGGCAGAAGATCTTGAAAAAAATGTTGTAACCCCATCTATTTAGTCCATAGTGTCCATGTTCTAACCCCATCTGTTTAGTCAACACCAGGTTTGTCAGTTTCCATAATTATCATGATATAAGGCAAACAAAAAGAGATAACTAAATATATATCAAATATTTGTATGCATAATTTCTATTGCACATACATAAAAAGACAGCCTTATCAATCATTATGACATTTTCAACATTTAAAAACCAAGAAAAACAACAAATTGGCCAAAGTTAGTGTTCATATTTCTTTGTGTGGGAAAAATTCAAAAAACGTATTTTAACAAAAATGTTGCCCAGTGTTTGTGACTACGTAGCTGCAAAAATAAACTGAACATACCACATTTGCAATACCTTGGGTTGCCTACTTTTGTAAATGGTATGCCATCATGGGGGTAATTCTCATTCCTGGGCTACCATGCAGTCTCAAAGACAACATAACCAGGTCAAAAAACTGAAATACAAGCCTTATATTTGATGCCCCATATTCAACTCTGACTGTCAGGATCCTATCCTGACAACTAAGACATGGTTTTATTTGATTCTGTTTTATTACTTCAATACCTGTTTCTCACCACTAGTGGCTGCCCGAGCCACTAGACCAACCCCAGTCACTCTCACATAATGATTAAATCTGCTATAAAAGGCCACACCCAACTAAACCAAACTGCCTTCACAACGAGAGAAGTTTTTGTTCTGATCCTGACAAGTCTTCTACTCCTGGCTCATACAGAGAAACCTGATCATATCTGATTTACTTTGAACCATCTTGATCTACTCCTCAAACCTGCCTATCTCCAGTCTGCTCTTCTCAAAGAAGCTTGGTAAAACAAAACATGATCACCAATATCACCCTGCTTTAACCCCTCATACATCCACGGTAAATTTGAGCGATGGAAGCGGCAGCGATCAGTCTTCTTCTGAGGGGGGCTGTCTGGGCTGTCCCCCCTCTGCAATTTAGGACCCCCAGGGGCCATTTGACTGCTCTAAAAGAGCAATCACATGGCCACAATAGGTGTCTACAGTGCTGCCAGCAGGGGGACTGCCTGAACTGAGAGGCAGCCCCCCTGCTGGTGGAAAAAGTAAAAACAAGTTTGAATTTAAAAAAAATAAAAATAAAGTTAATAAATAAATATATATATTATCAATATATAATATATATCTTATATAAAACATCATACAATGTGTATTTTCTTAATTAATATAAGAATACACTTGGAGCAAACACTTAGAGCTAAATTACACACGTATAAATATAATATATATAAAAACTATATATATATATAGTGTGTGTGTGTATATATATATATATATATATATATTATAATAATTAAAATTAAATAAACTACAAATTATTTTGAAAAAACTATATATATATATATATATATATATATATATATATATATACACACAATACACAAGATCCAGCATGTTCATGCATATCATTCGTTTAAACCCCCTACCGGTCTTTGGGTGTACTACAGGCTTCTTAGACATTATCGCATTTCATGTACAAACCAACGAACCACTGCATTTTCGCCTACACACTGACCCCTACCGGTCATTCAGTGTACTACAGGCTTCTCAGACATCATTGCATTTCATGTAAAAACCAACCTTGCTTCATTTAAACGATTGTCATTTTGGTTTGTGTTTTCTGGTCGGCACTTATTCATAGTATATTCTATGCACGATTGCTGTTTGCATTAAAATGCATACGGTTAAGCTATTCATGCTAACTTCTGTTTCCCTTCATACTAAGATTCGGTTATTCTGCTATGTATTCACATAGATCTTTTTCGTGAGTTACATTTCATCATTTCATGTATTTACATTTGGTTAAAAAGTTGCTTGGTTAAATAGACAGACCATTTTCATGCTATTTTTAAGGTATCACTTATTACATCAAGGGAATGAAACGCTTACTGGAGTTTTTTTTTTTTTTTAGATAATTATCCATTTCATTACAATTAAATCAGCCTACGTTACAGGCCTCATTTCTTTGTTGTTAACCATGACACAAGGATTTAATTCCTTTTCATGCATACTCGGGTTGAATCACACGTACTGATCCAACCAATCATACGTTTCCTGCACAGTAATCGGTTAAACTTTCAAATACTTATTTTACACGATCTTAGGTTGTCTATTTTGTTTCAGTTTGCTTATTATATATATATATATATATATATATATATATATGGTTTTAATAATAATAGTTATTTTATTTTACAATGCAGATATTACATGTATATTACTGTTATGGTTAGCCTACATTACGGCTCCTTTTTCTGTCATGCTCGTACGACATACCACGAGTTCAAGGACACGGTCCTATTTTCAAAGAGTATAATGGAGATATGATGTTATTACAACCATGTACATTACGATTACATGGCACTAACTATTCAGGCCATTTCTTATCATGCTCATACGATATACCACGAGTATATAAGAACACGCTCCTACCTTCCACAGAGGGTTTCGGGTTGAATCACACGCATTGGTTCAACCACTCATACGTCACGTTACAACATTTTCTGCATAGATTGTCATTTCACATAATTTCACATGGCATTTACAAACTCAGGCCTTTTCTTGACACACTCAGACGACGTAACACGAGTATTCAAGAACACGGCATATACGTCTCACAAGACTTTCGGTTTTTGAATCACACGTTCTGGTTCATACATTCATACGTCACTTTACAGCAACATTTATGATTCTGCATATTGTCACTTCACATTAAAAAGTCCCTTGCATTCCCAGATCAGTTTAGTGACATGCATATCATCTGATCACCTTCCATATATACACATTACACGGCCAATCCCCTGCTGCCAGGTATCGGACTCAGCGTAACGCTTGTCACCAAGCATGGGCAGTCATGTCACTATCATACTCATAGATTTTACACCTCCCACACATACTGCTAGAAGCCCTAATCCCAGCCTATACAGATTACACAGGTCTCACAGGATCCATTCTCACTCTCCCTTTTTAGGTTTATCCAGGTTTTCATACCTGTCGAATCTCAAAACTTCATACATACTACCAGGTACGTAAGCCTGCTCACGTTGTAGTTCACATACGTTTCATTCTTCTAGGCCATAGAGTACTGGCAAGTTAGGGGTATAGGCCCAAATAGGTACCTCCCTTCTTGGCATTTCTGCCTATCATTTAGTGGTCCGCGAGGCCAACACCCCGCCTCAACGTTTCGGAGGCAAACGCCATCAGCCACACGTGAGCCACCTCGCAATATTATAGAGAGGGCCTCACCTGTCACTCCCTCCCCCTGTTTTCTTTTACTATCACCGAGAGGCCTACGATTCCTGCCACTACGACGGGTGGCCTCAATAACCCCTCGCGCCAACTCATAGACAGAGCCTCTCATAGCCACTTGGCAACTAGCAGGGCCTCACCTGTCACAAAACAAGATTAATTTTTCGCCTTTCAGGCCTAGTTAGCCTGCCAGTGTCACCCCTGGGGAATCGGTCACTACACCCCTTACCATGGCTGGGTCGGCCGCTGCGACCCCTCCAGCACTGGTTGAGTTGCAATCACTTTCTCCAGCCATCTGTTTCAGGGCACATGCTAAATCTGTGTCCAAATAAAATGTATCCCAAAACTATACTTAACATCAATAAACATTTCTGTACTTACGACATTACTGCCACATCATCCATCTAGACATTTGGTGGAATTAATTATCTCGGGTCTATCAGAAGGATTCACACAGGCCTCATACACATGCTTTCCGGAATCCTGGAATGTCCTAATTTACAATCCGCACAACAAACCCTACAGCGGTGGAGACACTCATAGCCAGGAAGTGGCAGAGGACTTCCTATGGGGGCCCTTCCAGTCCCCTCCGTTCACCACATAGCGGACAAACCCCATCGGTATTGTCACGGGGAAATCTTCTCACAAACAGAGACTTATCATTGATCTATCAACACCTCACACCTCTGCCACTCCTAGTCTGAACTCCCTCATACCCTCTGAGGAATTTTCACTGCAATATTCCACCATAGATCACGCCATTACGGCTATCATGCAGGCAGGGGCCGGAGCATGGCTCAGTAAGACTGATATCACAATGCTTTCAAGTTACTGCCTATCCACCCTACACTGTGTCACCTGCATGGTATCAAGTGGGCAGGGAACTACTATTTTGCTCACGTTTAACATTTAGGTTCCAAAGTAGTCCGGCCATTTTCGACGTATTCGCCGAAACCCTATGCTGGTTTTATTAAATATAGCCAGATGCCCTACAGTTATACATTATCTGGATGATTTCTTACTGGTCGAGGAGAATATTTCCCCTCCCAGTAGCCTAAAAGAAACCATCAGTCTATTCGAACAGGTGGGTGTCCCAGTCTCCTCCACCAAGACTGAAGGACCAGATACCTTCATCACATTCCTGGGTATCATACTAGACTCAGCCACCATGCAAGCTAGCCTGCCACGCCCAAGGTAGAAAACATTCTGATCAACATAATCGCTACATACAACTCGGTACTTGCAACCGCAAGAATTACAGTCTCTGCTTGGGTCACTGAATTTTGCCATTCGCATCATACCTCAAGGCCGGGCTTTCATCTCACAACTCCTTTACATGTTTCCCACTTTTAGACATGATGGACACAGGTCACCCCTGGATACCCAAGCCACGGCAGGCGTAATTATGTGGAGAACATTTTTAACCACCTTGAATGGTAAAAGCATGTTCCTTCCAAAATTGTCTGACTCCTCACCTACCATTTGGTCAGACGCGGCGTCTACCACAGGTTTTGCAGCAATTTTTCAGGAACGAATGGCTTTGGAGCAGCTGGCCTTCAGAAGTTTCAGGACCTGGAGGGTTTTTCCACTACCTCAGCTCTGTTTGAGATATATCCCATCGTGACGGTTGCCGTGGCATGGGTGCATTTATGGGCAGGTTCGTCTGTACGTTGCTACTCAGACAACCAAGTAACTTGTCACATTATAAACAAGGCCAATCCAAATCACTGACTATTATGAGATTCTTGAGGAAACTCACTTGGCTGGCTGCATGTCATAATTTTCTCTTGTTTTGTATTCATGTTCCAGGTGTATGTAACACTGCTGCTGACAATTTGTCTCGCTTTAATTTCCAGGCTTTTCGTCAAATACTCCCATCAGCCGCACTCACAGCCACGAACACCCCACTATTCCACCATCTAGTAATGGACTAGATGCTCTTATGCAACATAGCAGAACATTGTCCCAATTGGCACTGTCTACTAATACCCGGGAAACTTACGATAGAGCTTTCATTTGATTTAAAGATTCCTTTCTGAACACAACATCTTACAACCTTTCATCGTGACATCCTGGTTGGGCTTTGTTTCTTTTTGCCACCTCAAACTCAAACTATCATACAACACAATCAAACCATATCTGACAGGCATCCAACATCACATGCTAACTTTACAATCAGACAAATCAAGTGTCCTCCTACCAATTAAGAACATCCTTAGGGGTATTCAGAGATCCGAACCCCCACGTACGGCCCAGAGGCTACCCATAGATTTCCATATTTTTAAAGACATACAATTCACTAGATTTAAACCCTTTGCCAACAACACAAACCTCATCGTTAAAACCGCCATATACGTAGCCTTGTTTATGGTTTCTTGAGACCAAGAGAATTTACCGCCATCAGCACAACACAGTCCACTCACATCCTACTTCATTCACACTTAACAAAACACATGGACTATTATATCTTGACTCTGCCTCACTCCAAAACCAGTCAACATGCACTTTCAGTAGAGGTTAAGTACTATCCTACTCACAACAGGTGGAGCCCCGTCAAACTACTGGACTCATATACCCAGCATAACAAAGAACCACCATCTCAACCACTTTCCGTCTACAAGGTTCGGTACTCACTACCACCACCTTTATGACACACGTCAGGTCTTTACTTACACAGCTGGGCCTCAAATCAGCTAACTATTCGGGCCACTCCTTCCGCATAGGAGCGGCCTCCACAGCATCCAGTGCAAACATTCCAGTTCATGTTATCAAGTCACTAGGGCGCTGGAAATCATCGGCTTACTCTAGATACATACCTAACCCGGTACAAGAAGTAAGAAATGCCTTTCAAGACATGTCTGGTTAAAGTATGTATATTGCTGGTATGTAATAAATTAGATTTTCTACTTTTGCCCTCTTTATTTACAGGCCTATCTCATCGTCGGTTCCGGCACACCACAACCGACTTGCTCTTTTAATACCATCCTACACTTATCAGTGTTTGTATCTTCTGTACTATCATGAGCCCTTAACACAAGTATTAAGGCCTTTTGGCCTGTAATTGTGGGAGGAGCGTATGACACATCTCTTCCCTACTTAAGGGACACCCCTTACCTGGCTCCATATCGTTCGAGGTCAGCGCTGCATCACCCTCCCACCCACTCCTCATTATTAACTCCTTTTTCCCTTCAGATTAGAGGCAGTGCTTATACCAATGGGATTTCATCTAGAAGGATAAAAAACAGGCAGGCAAAAACTTTTCAAGGACCTCCCCCAATTAACCTTTGGCCTTATAAATAGCTTCCTATCCAAGACATCCCCAGTTCTTTGCCTGCCTCCGGCAGGGGAGGGTGTCAGGTCAGGTTTCTCCTTAGAAGTATGGTGAGAGGGCTGAGGCTTTGGAGGCTCTACTTCTTTCAAATACATTTTTCAGAGATCAGCCAGGGTTAACACTCCAGATGGCTGTAGCCCCCGGGTCGTATTAATTCCGTCTATACCGAGCCAGGTGCCGGGCAGACGATAGTGCGCTTTTTGGCACTGGCTGGGTAGTCCTGGCGGTGGAAGACTCGTACAGGTTATGTTTATTTCCACCGTAGAATCGCGAAATGCAGGACATGCGTAATGTGATTTTAAAATTCAGGCGCCAATATCTTTGGTTTTTCTCTCCGGGGTCAAGATATTGGTTTCCAGGACTTAGAGAGGCTGTTTACCCAGCAGCAATTAACTGTTTGCCAGGTGCACTCAGAATTAATTGCAAGTGTGTTCTCACCAACCTCCAACACACTCTGAGGACATTTAAGGTAAGACTTTTTTCTTTATCTTAAATGACTCTAGCCTGAATAAGTTAATTATCTGTGCTGTAAGGTAGATAATATTTCTAAGTAGGAGAGTTTTTAACTTCTCTTTTTTTAACCCCTTAAGGTCCAAACTTCTGGAATATAAGGGGATTCATGATATGTCATGCATCTCAGGTGTCCTTAAGGGGTTAAGGATTATTACTAAGTCTTCAATCATATTGCGCTTTTCAGGGGTAAGCACCAAGTAGATTGGGTTCAAATAGATTTTCTTTGAGTAAATCCTATAAAGGATATTAGTTATCCTCACTAGGTTATGCTTAGGAGGCTGATATTTAAAATCTGGTTAAATTAATTTTCTGTTATAGCAATACCAGAATTCTAGCTACAGTACTTATTTGCTTAACCCCTTAAGGACCAAATTGCTGGAATAAAAGGGAATCTTGACATGTCAAACATGTCATAGGTCCTTATGGGGTTAAACATGCAGTAGGTTTTTAGCAATAGACAAAGCTCTGTGCAATTAGCATTCTCTCCACCTCAACTAGTTTCACCTGATATCAGTTTCTACAAGACAGTCTGTTTTTCAGCTGAGGCAGAACTTTTCCTGTGCTTCACTCCAGGATTGCACATTTTATGTTTTTGTTTCAATTTCAAGTTTGATAGGTTTCAGCTATATGACTGTTGGAATGGGAAATTCAAGAAAAGGCTTCCTAAATTTTAGTTACTGCAAGGTTTGCAGCAAACAGGTTTTGTAATACAGTTGCAGCTATTCTATCGGCTCTAGCCTCTGCTCCACAAATACGGCTAAGGAATGCCTCTATCAGGTAAGGCTGCTGTTTGGAATTGCAATTTTAAGAATTACTTCTGATATTGATTCCAGCGGCGTCTGCATCAAACAGGTTTTGTAATGCAGTTGCAGCTATGCTATCTGCTCTAGCCTCTGCTCCCCAAATATGCTAAGGAATGCCTCTATCAGGTAAGGCTGTTGGTTGGAATTGCAATTCTAAGAATTACTTCTGATATTGATTCCAGCGGAGTCTGCATCAAACAGATTTTGTAAATTCAGTTGCAGCTATGCTATCTGCTCTAGACTCTGCTTCCCAAATATGCTAAGGAAAGCCTCTATCAGGTAAGATTGTTGGTTGGAATTGCAATTTTAAGAATTACTTCTGATATTGATTCCAGCGGAGTCTGCATCAAACAGGTTTTGTAATGCAGTTGCAGTTATTCTATCTGCTCTAGCCTCTGCTTCCCAAATGCGGCTAATGAAAGCCTATAGCAGGTAAGGCTGTTGTTTGGTATTCCAAATTTAAAGTACTTCTTCTGCTATTGATTCCTGCAGAGCCTGCATCAAACAGGTTGTAGTGCGGTTTGCAGATATTTGTTCTGTTCTAGCCTCTGTTTCCCAATTATGGCTGAGGAAAGCCTGGATAGAAACAGAATGTGACGACAGATGAGAACCATTCGGCCTATCTAGTCTGCCCAGTTTTCTATATACTTTCATTAGTCTCTGGCTTTATCTTATAGTTAGGATAGCCTTATGCCTATCCCACGCATGCTTAAACTCCTTTCCGGTGTTAATCAGGGGTATTGTCTTATTCTGACTGGATATCTATGTAATCAGTCTCGCTTCCGCCATTAAAGATGGTAACCTGTATGAACTAGTCTTCATAAGAATTTATTTCTTCCTCATGTTTCTGGGTTTGAAGAAAATTCTAGTACGACTGCAAACCTATGGATCATGGTGTAATCTACGACCATACCAGTCTGTAAATGCCTGATTTGGTCAGATCTCAGAAGCCATCCCGGCTTGGGCCTGGTTAGTACTTGTATGGGAGACTAACTAGGAACCTCAGGTGCCATAAGTAAATTCCACCAGTTTCAATTTGTTCCCTGCAAATAGATATGATATGACTGAGTTGGTTTTCTGCCTAGGTTTATCTGCATTTTTCAGTTTTTTAAGAAAATGCTTATGGCAATTGCCGCTTGAGATGCTCTCACTATGTAAAATATTGCCATCCATAAATTTGTTGAATCTCTACAATTCTGCTTCCTCAGGGGCATCTAATTAATTTTTGTACACCAGCCCCTAAAGGTTAGGGTGTTCCGACAGCATACAGGTGGATGCTAGTCAATCTTCTGATAAATAATTCCCCTTTCAGGAAGTGTACGGTTCTTGTTACTAATAAGATTTTGCAGTAAAAGGGAATTTAGCTGAGCTAATTTGTAAAATCTTATCCGACTACATAGGACTGAAGGCTAGCTGGATAGCTCTTTGCCTTTCAGATAAAGACCAGGTATTTTCTTATCCGGATCTGGTCAGATAGTTCCACATTCGTTAGCAATTATGTACATACAAGGTCATCTTGTTTGAAAAATCTTGTTCCTGGACTTGCTTGGTTTAGTTTTCTTAGATCTGTTCACTTATGCATTGAACTTAATATTCCTCTGTTTAGCGGTATAATTAAGTAGTCAACAGTTAATATCAAGCAGATTGGTTCAGACTCCTTAATCCTCACTCTAACGATGGTAAGAATTAGATTTTCCAGTTATGGAACTGGGACTTCTAGATCAAACAGCATGAAGTGTTTCGTTGGACAAGCTTGGACAGAGCCATATGCTTTGGTTTCCTTTTCTTTTTTGTGTATTCCAGTCTAACCTATAGTTTCCTCCTGGTTCCCTATTCCCCGAGATCCTATAGGATGGGAAAGGTGAGAATGATAGGCTTCCTCCCTTGGTGGCAAGTAGCTGTTTCACCATTCATCAAAAATGTTCCACAGGTATTTTTGGGGGCCGTAACTGTAAATAGTCAACCTGGAATTCTCAAGGTTACCGCTTCTCAAAATTGTTGTAATTCAATCTGACTACCTGGTTTATGTATACCAGATACTGAAGGATAAGGTTTTGTCTCAGGATATTATTGACAAGTTCTTTTACTATAAATGGATCTTGTTCCAAAATGTATTCCAAGTATGGAAGGTGTTGTTTTTTAAGATATTGGTCCTTAGAAAAACAGGCGTCCGCTTCAAAGTTTTAACCTCTTCTTTCTTCTTCGGATGGGCTTTGCGTATGGTTTAAAGCCAGAGCCCCTCAAGGTCGAATTTCGGTTATCAGTTGATTTTCAGAGGTTGGTCTCCAGATCACCAGTATCTGCTAGGCTCTTTGTGGTTTGTTCCTGTCTTCAGGGGATCTTTTCCGCAAGGGATCTTCTTTTGGGGTTTGTTACTCTGCTGATTGGAGTCTTCAGTCTAGGTCTTTGGGGGTAGTTGCCCAAATTATTAAAGGACTTCAAGTTTCTGTTTTCAGCAGGAGAAGTGGAGTTAAATTGGATTCGTTAAATTTTCTCTATCTTCCATCTAACACTATTTTTCTAACTTTTCCCAACAGCGTTCTAGGGTCTTGGAAGTCTAATTCCACTGCCTGGGCGTTTAGTTTTCGTCTACGTTGCCTTAAATGTCTGCATTCGTTAGAGTTTTCTCATCTAACACCTTTGAAGCTCCTTCGATCAGTTTTGTTCAGATCGGTTGCCTGAGGTTTTCGGCTGTCGTTCTCTCGTTCTCATAACAGCCACGAGGTGTTTTCTTCACTCACTTTGGTCTGTTGTTCTTGGTAGATGCAACTTTGGTTGCAGATTTTTTTTTTGCAGTGAGACTTGAGTCCCGCCCTAAGGGATTGCTTTAGTATATCCCCTTGGTATAAGCACTGCCTCTAATCTGAAGGGAAAAACATAAATTTTACTTACCGTAAATTTTCTTTTTCCTGAAGATTAGAGGCAGTGCTACTTCCCCCCCCATATTTGTTCATAGTCTGAGTGGTACGGTTGGTCGGCTTTTGTATTTTCTGGGGATGTCTTGGATAGGAAGCTATTTATAAGGCCAAAGGTTAATTGGGGGAGGTCCTTGAAAAGTTTTTGCCTGCCTGTTTTTTATCCTTCTAGATGAAATCCCATTGGTATAAGCACTGCCTCTAATCTTCAGGAAAAAGAAATTTACGGTAAGTAAAATTTATGTTTTCTCTTTACATTTCTTCTTGGTGGGCCCTCTTTATTTACAGGCCTACCTCATCGTCGGTTCCGGCACACCACAACCGACTTGCTCTTTTAATACCATCCTACACTTATCAGTGTTTGTATCTTCTGT
Source organism: Pelobates fuscus (assembly GCF_036172605.1). Lineage (NCBI taxonomy): Eukaryota > Metazoa > Chordata > Amphibia > Anura > Pelobatidae > Pelobates > Pelobates fuscus. Next base: position 235,612,402 of record NC_086320.1, read on the forward strand.
ACTATCATGAGCCCTTAACACAAAAATATATATATATATATATATATATATATATATATCTATATCTATATCTCTCAAAATACACTTAGAATGAAATTATATATATATATATATATATATATATATATATATATATATATATATATATATTTTAGCGGAGAGCAATGGTAGTAGGGCTTATTCTCCACCGGTCACTCCAATAGCTATTCAGGAACAAGCAAAACATCATACGAAGTAAAGCATAAGTAGTAAATAAATCCACAAATCTCCCATCACCCTTCCCAATAACTGGACGACACTCAGTATCAGGAGCAGAACTCATTTTTAATGCCACATACTCTGCTTTTATGCAATTCTCCCATGCTTGGGAGACTCCCACAGAAAATTAGGAATTATCCAATCACTGGCTGGTTACATATTCCCTCCCCTTAGCCTGAGAGAGAACTTAATTATCTCTACAGTCTACACACACATTCTCCCCCAATTCTTGGATGTACCCCAAAACGATATCCCCTAATAGCCCTGATCTGGGTGAGCAACATACTGAAAAATCACCCAGATCGGTTCAGGGGTTCGTGAATTTCCTGGAGGTCTTAGTTTTACTGACCGCACACGAGGTGTAAGAAGAAGATAGTTCCATGTGTTGTGGCCTTGCGGTCGGTCTCCATTCGTGAGGTGAAAAGCATGAAAATGTTTAAGATAATGGGTCATGCCTGCGTTTGTATGATTCACCTCGTTCGTGTGATTCCTTTCACCGAACGCCGTTCTATTCTCTTGTTTTTCCACGAACTGGTGTGAGTGTGGAGGTCTCTGCGGTGTTCGCATGGTCGAATGTCCAATTTGGGTTCCAGACACTCAACGACCAAGCACAGCTGGTGCGTTCATATGAAAAGATGGCCGCTGCCACGTGTTCGTATTCCGAACGGCGGCCTCTCAGGAAATACCCACTGCATTTGTGTGATTGTCAATTAAGGTAGTGTGAATAATGATAGGGGGGTAATTATTGCCACGCTTCTCTCCGGGGTGGCCTGGTTGTTCGGTATTTTGTTTGTCGAATGGTACAACTTCAGATGGTTGAAAGTAGGTTTTTACCGAACAACCAGATGAATGAGACAACAGATAGCTTGTTACTTCTACATAATGAACCGTGGCAAAGGGAATAATATACTACAATAATTATGGGTAGGGACAGCCAACAATAAAATAAATGATGGGTAGCAAAAGTCCGTTACACTGCTCCACCTTGACCACAAGCCGGCATACACATTCTGATCCTTCACGGATCGGCTTAGGGATGTTCGGGGTTGCTCAGGGATAATTTTTCCAAGTCTGTTTGTCTAGACAACCTGTCAGCATTTCCATTCTGTTTCCCCAGGCGGTACTGGATGTTGAAATCAAATGGCTGCAGCGCCAAACTCTAGCGCAGCAACCTGGTGTTGTCCCCAGCCACCCGGTTCAGCTAGACCAACAGGTTGTGATCTGTGAGCAAAGAAAAGGGCTGTCCATACAAGTAGGGTTGTAACTTTTTCAGGGCCCACATCACCGCCATGCATTCCTTCTCGATGGTGGTGTAGCTTACTTCTCTGGGCAACAGTTTCCAACTGATGTCAGCTACTATAATTTATATGGAACTAGGACAGGTTTTACATAATCTATTGCCCCAATGGTCTTGATGTATGCTACAAGGAATTTAACAATAATGCTGAGTGAAGGACTGGTATGTTATGTTTTGTTCAATATTTGTTACATTTTCTTCTGGTATCTATGTGTCTATAGTCTAATATGTCCGGTCATTGCTTCACTGACTAGCACAGAACTCAACTGTTTGGACAGTGAGAGTTGATGGATAGCTGTGATAGGAGTTGGAGGTCCCTTGTATGCCCTCTGGTGGCTCATTTTTGGAGGATCAGGAACTATATTCTTTTTACCACATTAATTGCTTAATTATATGCTCGGGTTGAGGTGAGTCCAGCTTCGGACCCTTACATGTAAGCCTTTCATTAGGTTGGATTATACGTATGGAAGGCTATCAGGCAGTCATTGCTTCGAATATGCGGATTGAAATTAGTGTAAAGTATATGCACAGTCTCAGTTCATCTGCCATGAGGCAGTTTTCAATGCTGCTTTTATAATTTTTTAATGTTGATTATATTTGTATTTGTTTATGTAAACAGGTTTCCATGGCAATGACCCATGGTCGCGTCATTCAGCATGACGCGGTGTGGCTGCAGACTCACGTTGGGTAGCCCACGGCAGTCCCGGTCCGGGCGTCCTGGGAGTCGGATGTTACACAGGTGGGGGTGAGTTAATACAAAGTTTTATGCTTTATATGTTGGGATGTTTTGTATGCACAATGTGTCCTGAGGAAAGCTTGAGGGGTTCAAGCTGAAACATTGACTGTTTTTTTTATTGGAAGGTAAATAAAAGTTATATTTTATATATGTCCTAGGAGTGCTATCCTTTACAACTTTTGTGTTCTTGGCTGGACAAGCACCAGGCATTATACCATTTTTTGAGTGGAGTGCAAGATTTTTTGTTGTTTTTATATAATGCATATATATATGATTTCATTATAAGTGTACTTTGAGATATATACACATTTATCTCAAAATACACTTATAATGAAATTATATGTATATATGCATTATTTTTGTATAATATATTATAAAATGCTTTCATTACAATATATTATACATATATAGGAAATAAAAGTGTGTGTGTGTGTACCCATTTTGAATACCCTGGGATGTCTACATTTGAAAATCGTATGTCATGATGGGGTTATTTCACATTCCTGGGCTACCATATGGTCTCAAAACGCAATACAGATCCAGCAAACCAATCTGGCAAACTGAATCTGGGAAGCCATATATTGACCCTGTGTCACTGGTCTCACCGAGACATCCAGACTGGCAGACGAGGTCGCCCCACAAGAGCTCAACAGGGGATTTGAACATGGGTGCTTTATGGTTCTCCGCCTGTGTTCCTGCCTCTGAGCCACTTCGGTTCTTGGTTTGGCCTGAAACTTATCCTTTCCAAGTCTCCAGCACTGGGGGTTGCACAATTGACAGGAACCTATAACTGCTCCTGTCAATTGTGGTCCAGCTATAAGGCATCACTGATTAGCCAGGTATAAGACACTGCCTCTCCCTAAGGACAGTGTCAGTTCATTTACTCTGGTTCCTGTATTGGTGTTTGTGTTCCAGTGTTCTTCTGTTTATTCCTAACCTTGGCTTGTTATTTCGTGTATCCTGACTTCTGGCATCCTCTGAATTTGGCTCTCTACTCGTTTATCCTGATTTCTGGCACCCACTGACCTTTGGCTTACCCACGACGATTCTCCTGCTTATGTCCGTATCTGTACTGCGACTTGGAGCATCCTCCTGCACAGCCCCCGTGCACAGACTTACAGGCCAGGTCAGTTCTTCCCTGACCACCTTGGCCTGTGTTTAATTGCAAGGGTGAGCATATCTCTACATACCGGACTCCCACTAAGGTAAGCCGTGACACCCTGTAACTTTCCAAAACACCATTGTGGAAGTAGCAAAAATGTTTCCCAGATTCAATAATAAAATTGTTTTAATTGACCAGTAATACACAGGATGGGGATTAGCAAAAATAAATCCGAATCCCCTTACATTTTTCCTCATCTCTTATAATTTAAACATGGAAATAGCCCTCCGTTTAGGTCAATGAGAACTCCAAATATGGTCACATTTCCGATTGGCTAAACTCTAGTGTACCTAACAGCTTAAGGTTATGAAAAGTTTAAGTGTCACATGATCTTTCTAACAGATGGCTTGACCAGAGTAATGAAAATTCATGTGCCTTACTACAGACACTTCCTTAAAATACCACTACTCTTACCTAATCTAAGCTAACACATTTAAATCTAGCTTCCTCTTCTAGAGCTGATCACACATCTCCCCCCTCCTGGCATCGGCTAGCAGGACACTTGCAAAATATCCTTTCCTGTTACAGTCCAAGAAACAGTCTTCAGCATATAATGCTAGAAGTAAATATTCTTCTTTGATTATACTCTAAGATGGCAGACAAACAGCAAAATGGCTGACAGCATGTCAGTAGCAGGTTATATATGTTCACAGTCCTCCCTTTGTTACTAGGACTTTCACCACAAAAAGCTCCGTGCAACACTTCCGATGTTTAGCAAAGGTCATTCCGTGAGCCAGTGATATTAAACAGCACTTGCAGGACTTTCCAAAGAAATGCACACACGATCAATATCTTCATGAGAAAGTATGTCTGTATTCTCGATCGACCGGGCAGGAGACATTTCAGTATATTCAGCAGAAATTGTGCCAGGGGGAGATGAACATGCACACTTCAGAACATTCACTGCAACATATATAAACACAAGCATCAATAATACTAAAATAACTACAATAAGAATACATTTTCCCATTGTTCCTAACCAATTAGTTAAACCAAAACTCCAGTCAAAACCCCAATTTAAACCCCCCGAAGAAGTATTGTGAACCTCTCTAAGTTTAAAATGTACTTCATGCAATTTGTCTACATCTTTATGAATCTGACCAGTGGCATTATCTATCTTTAGACAACATCTTGTTTTTATCAGTGCACAAACACCACCTTTGGCTTGTTCTTTTTCTGTGGACAATTTTTCAATGGCATCTCCTGTATCATTAAAGGCTTCATCTAGTATATCTTCCAACAAATTTAATTTGTACATTTATTCAATAACCCACCATGTAGGTACAAATAGCCTATCTCCTTCACCAGATTTTACAGTTCTTTTAGTTTTGTCCTTTTTAGAACTAATAACTTTAATTTTATTCCTCATCCTTCCTTCAAGGGTTAACGCTGGGAAAATATTACCTAGATAACAAGTTCCCACCCAATTACATGGAAGTCTTTTTAACGCCCAACTACCACATAAATAGTATACACCAAATGGAAGATGGCTTTCAATAACACGAGTATCTGAGCAGTCAAAAATAGATTAATATAGGGCAGTTGCATAAAAAGATTGGAAATTAAAGTCTGGGTATTAAAGTAAGCCCATATCAAAATAGTGACATTTAAATGTTCATTCTGATCATAATTATTATCCATGATTTTTGCTTCAGAAGTCAAATTTACCCATACATGATTAGTAATCACCGGGATTCTATCCTTAATGTGACATTTTGTTAAAATATCTTCTAATAAGGGTTTCCAACAAAAAGCTTTCAATTTACCAGTACAAGGGGCAGAATTAGTTTTAGACCCACATAGATTATAAAGGACATTGTTTTAAAAAAATTACAATAGCATTACTTCTAGGCTTAACAATCTTGTCAGGACTTCTGATCCCTGTTAGAAATTATTTCTGCTCCACTAGTAATGGGATATGTAAAATGAACCTTAGCAGGTTCCTCAGATTTGGACACTTAATTCTGAATAAACCCAACAAACCCCATTTTATTTGCTCTTATTCTCTCATAAAGAGACCATGGCACCACCACAAAAGGATAACCATAGTTCATGGAATGCAGAGCAAACCCAACAATAATTACTTTTGTTTGACAATGTATACAATTCAGTAGCTGTTTTAACAAAATTATTATCTATCTCCCAAGAAGAGAGATCCCTTGGCTCCTCAGCCTGAGCTACACGTGTATTAAAGAAAAAAGGAGCTATCGTAATGTAGAGGATGAAAAATTTAGAAAATGTCATCATAATGACAAGCATTAACCCCTTAAGGACCAAACTTCTGGAATAAAAGGGAATCATGACATGTCACACATGTCATGTGTCCTTAAGGGGTTAAGGACAACATGAGTTTAATCAGTTCCAGATTCATGATGAAAACAGTAGAGTTGACTTTGGTCTAGACAATACACCCCTAATAGTACCCCTTTTATAAGGGAAGACAATCTCCTTGGTCCTCTAATTTTTCTTCCAGTGAAAAATCTTTTTAGCGCTTGTCAGTTTACAATGGGAAATGTGGATCCAATATTTAACCTCTGACTTTAACAGCAGAATAACACTTGACAAGGTCCTTTCCACCTTGGTTGCAATGCGTGCTTTGTGAATGATCTTTTATCATAACATAACCTCCAGGAGTGATGGCATGCAATGGTTGGTTTTCACTTGTTGGCTGTACAGCTTTTACCTGTGTGTGTGTGTGTGTATATATATATAGACTAATAGTTTTGTTAGCTACATGCAATATGACATTACTAAATCATAATTTATCTCATGAGAATTAAATTTTATAGGTACCCCTCCTGTGAACATTGATCTTCCCATTAGAATTTCATGAGGGGATAACCCATGCTTTCGAGCTGGAGAGAATCTCATAGACATTAAGGCCTAGGAAGTGCATTAGGCCACTTTAACTTTGTCTCTGCGACAATTTTTGCAACTTTTTTTTTTTAAATGTTCCATTGGCCCTTTCTACTGCTCCTGCTGACTGAGGATGATGAGAGCAATGCAAATAGTAAGGAATTTGCTAAATTGTTTTGCTATCTGTTGCCCTTATTTTTTTTTTTTAGTAAAAATGTGTTCCCTGATCTGAGTAAATGTGCTGAGGCAATCCATACCTGGGTATAAATTCTTGTAACAATTTCTTAGACACTGTAGACATATCGACACGGCAACAAGGATAAGCCTCGATCCAACCTGAGAATGTATTTAATATTGCCAACACATACCGATACTGCATTACCTTTGGTAATTCAATGAAGTCCATTTGTAAATTTACAAATGTACCCTATGGACAGGGAGGATGATTTAGCTGCTTAATCTTAGGTCCCTGACCTGAATTGTATTATAAACAAATAACACATGAAGAACACACCTGTGCTAATACAGATTCTAGGTCCAGCACCCACCATTCAGAATTAATAATTTATTTCATTGTATCTTTTCCCAGGTGACTTATCCCATGAGTTAACCTGGCAATGTAAGGTAACAACAATGATGGCAATGCTGGTTTCCCACTAAATCTACATTCTCCCCACCAAAATAATTTACTTCTTCTTCCTCTAGTACCACATACAATTTATTTACTCTTTGTTCTGGGACTTCAAGGCAAACTCCTTCTGCACTGCAGTATATTAAACAGCCCATTTTACAAATCAAATCTTTCCCTAAAAGATTAACTGGACAGGTGGGGCATAGAAGAAAAGAATGATTACAACTCAAGGGACCCACAGTTACCTTAGTAGAAGTGGACAATTTGTGGGGGATTATTTTGTTACCCACCACTTTTACATTAACCACTTTCCCTTGACTGTCAAATGTATCTTGCTCTCCCATACCAGTGGTAGACCTTGAGGCCCCTGTAGTGATCAAAAAGGGCATTTTTGTTTACCGTTTATTTCAAAATGTACCATAGGTTCTGGGCCTTGGGTCACAGGTACACTAAACAATATATCCAGACCCCAATCTTCCTCTACATCTAGTCACTTAGGTTAATATATCTCTCTCTCTCTCTTTCTCTGTCTTTCTCTTCTAATTGCTTTCTTGCCCCCTCTACCTCCTTGCAAACTCTTGCTATATGACCATATCCGTCACAATTGAAACATTTGATACATTTTCTTACATTATTCTGTGGAGGGTCTTCTGGCTGAGTTTTGCCTTGGCTGCTGTGCATAATATAATATAATAATATCTAACAGGCATTTGTTCAGCTTGTAGCATTATGTTCCAACGAGGGATTCATAATTTCATGATTAATCAAAAAATCCTCATCATTATAAGGATTTTAAAAATTTATTTTTTACATTTTTCAGTGAGGGAAACAAACAGGCAACACCATTACCCTCTCCATTGAATGCCCCTCCTGTTGCACCTGACTGGGGGGGGGGGGGGGGAGGAGACATTCTTGCTTTTTCTTTTCAACTTCCTCATGCCACAACATATATGCAGACCACTCCAGTTTTGAAAGACTTTTTCCATTTAACAACATTGTTCTTAAACTTAACAACACCCAAGGGTCTAATGACCCCACCACTGGCCATGAATCTATATTATTCTTAGTTAACTTTGCCCAATTCTTTGAATACATAATACTTGAAGGGCAATATTTCTGTTTCATTAAATAACCTGGGGAATCACTAGGTATACTGTCCCCATGATCAAGCTGTTTGCCATGATTCAACCCCATTTCTGTTACTTGTACTTTTACACACCACTGTATCACCTTTTGAGAGATGGAAAGGTCATAATTTTCAGATTTTATACTGACTGACAACTGGAGCTTACACAAAAATCTCTTCTCAAATGATGTTACAGTTTATCAAAACTTAAGGCATATACACACAGTTATACAATTTTAACACAATACACCTTCCTCAAATGCTACGTTTAACTTATGAGTTTAAACAATTAATACAAGACAACTTAACCTTGCTATGGTTAGACTTGCGAAATTAGATTTATGTGGCTAACCACAAGCACTCATTGATATCAGAGTGTCAATATAACACTCCAAAATACCTCTTGTGCTTGCAACAATCAAGTAATACTGTGCACTGTATTTTGCAGACTGAATAAGATCTCTATACCCTATAATTTAGCCACAATCACATGACAGGGATACATCATATCAAAGAGACTCTCGCCAACAGAGTTACGTTTAGACTTCTGAAGGCCCACTAAACCCCTATTGGGTCTGCAAAGTTTAGTCACTTAAGTCTTCCTAGGGGACTAACTGTCAGTGCTACAACTGATTCTAGAATCAGTCCGACATAGACAACAACACTGCAGTATGGTTACAACAAAAAATAAACCATAAACATCAATAGTAACGTTACAAATGGTCAATAAAAGGATAAGAAATCAGGTCACACAGACTAGCATTTACCTGTACCGTTCTTCGTTTCATGGACACTCAAAAATTACACTAATGCCATGTTTATAATGGTATGGCTTACCTTTCATATGACCGGTCTGTTGAGTGCCCACTAGAGATGTCGCGAACATAACATTTTCCGTTCGCAAACGGCGAACGCGAATTTCCGCAAATGTTCGCGAACCGCCATAGACTTCAATAGGCAGGCGAATTTTAAAACCCACAGGGACTCTTTCTGGCCACAATAGTGATGGAAACGTTGTTTCAAGGGGACTAACACCTGGACTGTGGCATGCCGGAGGGGGATCCATGGCAAAACTCCCATGGAAAATTACATAGTTGATGCAGAGTCTGGTTTTAATCCATAAAGGGCATAAATCCCCTAACATTCCTAAATTGTTTGGAATAACTTGCTTTAAAACATCAGGTATGATGTTGTATCGATCAGGTAGTGTAAGGGTTATGCCCGTTTCATAGTGACAGACCAAACTCCCCGTTTAACGCACCGCAAACAACCGCAAACAGTCCATTTGCACAACCGCAAACTCCCCATTTGCACAAGGTTGGATACCAAGCTAGCCATGTTCCTTATCCTCACTGATGTCATTGAAGGTCTATTCCTCCACCCAGCCACGTACAACACCAAGGGTCCCCGAAACGTACATCAACAAGCCCCCTGGGACGCCTGCTGTGTTTGGTCTTCCACCTTCCTCCTCTGACTCCTCTTCTTCAGACTCCTCTCTCTGCGTTGCCTCTCTCTGCGTTATTATAAGGTGTGTTAAGTAGTACTATTCATATCAGTTTAATCCCTGTTACGTCCCCTATCAGGGGATGTGTATATGGCATAGATTTTAGGAACCGGGAGATGGAAAAAGATGCTTGATCAGTCCTCCTACTTCAAATTTGGGGCACTGCGCGTGCAATCTAATGTGCCACCAGATAGGAGTGGTGTGTTAAGTAGTACTATTCTTATTGGTTTAATCCCTGTTACGTCCCCCTCATCAGGCCTTTTTTAGTCGAATGTATCGCCCACTGTCAGTCCCTTCGGGATTCATCTTAATAAAGGTGAGGTAATCTAGACTTTTTTGACCTAGGCGACTTCTCTTCTCAGTGACAATACCTCCTGCTGCACTGAAGGTCCTTTCTGACAGGACACTTGAAGCGGGGCAGGCCAGAAGTTCTATCGCAAATTGGGATAGCTCAGGCCACACCCAAGCCTGCACACCCAGTAGTCAAGGGGTTAATCGCTCCTCAGAGTGTTGATATCTGCAGTTAAGGCGAGGTAGTCTGCTACCTGTCGGTCGAGTCGTTCTCTGAGGGTGGAGGTGAGGGTGGCGATGCGTTGGACTTAAAAAGCTCTGCATATCCTCCATCAACACGTCTGTAAAGCATCCTATCCTTGCCGGCGTGGTCGTGGGGGGAGGAGGAGGAGGATTACTTTCTCCTCTTCCCCTGTTAGATTCCCGTTGTGCTGTGACATCACCCTTATACGCTGTATAAAGCATACTTTTTAATTTATTTTGGAACTGCTGCATCCTTTCCGACTTGCGGTAATTCGGTAACATTTCAGGTACTTTCTGCTTATACCGGGGGTCTAGTAGCGTGGACACCCAGTACAGGTCATTCTCATTCAGCCTTTTTATACGATGGTCCCTCAACAGGCACGACAGCATGAAAGACCCCATTTGCACAAGGTTGGATGCCGAGCTACTCATGTCCCGTTCCTCGTCCTCCGTGATCTCACTGAAGGTATGTTCTTCCCCCCCCCCAGCCACGTACAACACCACGGGTACCAGATAGGTGACAACGAGCACCCTGGGATGCCTTTTGTGGTTGGTCTTCCTCCTCCTCCTCAAAGCCACATTCCTCCTCTGACTCCTCTTCCTCACAATCCTCTTCCAGCGTTGCCGCAGGTCCAGCAAGCGATGCTGATAAGGCTGTTTCTGGTGGTGATGGTGACCACAACTCTTCCTCTTCACGCTCATCTACGGCCTGATCCAGCACTCTTCGCAGGGCACGCTCCAGGAAGAAAACAAATGGTATGATGTCGCTGATGGTGCCTTTGGTGCGACTGACTAGGTTTGTCACCTCCTCAAAAGGACACATGATTCTACAGGCATTGCGCATGAGCGTCCAGTAACGTGGCAAAAAATTCCCAGCTCCGCAGAGGCTGTCCTAGCACCCCGGTCATACAAATAGTCGTTAACTTCTTTTTCTTGTTGGAGCAGGCGGTCGAACATTAGGAGTGTTGAATTCCAACGTGTCGGGCTGTCGCAAATCAAGCTCCTCACTGGCATGTTGTTTCGCCACTGGATATCTGAAAAGTGTGCCATGGCCGTGTAGGAATGCCTGAAATGGCCACACATCTTCCTGGCCTGCTTCAGACGTCATATAAGCCTGGGTACCTATGCACAAAGCGTTGTACGATCAGATTACACACATGTGCCATGCACGGCACATGTGTCAACTTGCCCAAATTCAATGCCGCCAACAAATTTCTTCCATTGTCACAAACCACTTTGACAATCTCCGGTTGGTGCAGAGTCAGCCACTGATCCACCTGTGCATTCAGGGCGGACAGGAGTGCTGGTCCGGTGTGACTCTCTGCTTTCAGACAAGTCAACCCCAAGACAGCGTGACACAGCCGTATCCAGGATGTGGAATAGTACCTGGGGAGCTGGTGGGGGTGCCGTTGATGTGGAGCAAGACGCAGCAGAAGAGGACTCAGCCGAGGAGGTTATGGAAGATGATGGAGTAGGAGGAGTAGAGGAGGTGGCAGCAGGCCTGCCTGCAAGTCGTGGAGGTGTCACCAACTCCTCTGCAGAGCCACGCATTCCATGCTTGGCAGCCGTCAGCAGGTATACCCAATGCACAGTGTAGGTGATATACCTGCCCTGGCCATGCTTTGCAGACCAGGTATCAGTGGTCAGATGGACCCTTGCCCCAACACTGTGTGCCATACATGCCATTACTTCCTTTTGCACAATCGAGTACAGGTTGGGGATTGCCTTTTGTGCAAAGACATTTCGTCCGGGTACCTTCCACTGCGGTGTCCCAATAGCTACAAATTTTTGGAACGCCTCAGACTCCACCAGCTTGTATGGTAAAAGCTGGTGGACTAAGAGTTCAGACAAGCCAGCTGTCAGATGCCGGGCAAGGGGGTGACTTTGTGGCATTGGCTTCTTACGCTCAAACATGTCCTTGACAGACACAGACAGTGGCGGATGGTTGAGAGGGGGCAAGGAGGACAGCAGTGGTTGACGTGGCTAAAGATGCTGGACCAGGAGAAGGATGGCGGCTTTGAGTTTGTGTGCTGCTTGTACTCATGTGTTGATCCCATAGGCGTTTGTGATGTGCGATCATGTGCCTTCGCAAAGCAGTTGTACCTAGGTGGGTGTTGGACTTCCCATGACTCGTTTCTTTTGGCACAGGTTGCAAATGGCATCGCTGTTGTCAGAGGCAGACACACAAAAAAAATTCCACACTGCTGAGCTCTGCAATGATGGCATTCTGGTGGTGGCAACAGCATGCGTTGATTGGCCTGCTGTCTGGCTGACCCCAGGTGCCGATGCATGCTGTCTGACTGTGCCACTAGCTCCTTGCGACGACCTCCCCCTGCTTCCAACTCGTCTCCTCCTCCTCTCTGTCTCCCCATCTGAACTTTTGCCCTATTCTTCTTCTGGCCGAGCATGCACCCACGTGACATCCATGGACGCATCGTCATCATCAACCGCTTCACTTGTATCTGACAACTCAGCAAAGGAAGCAGCAGCGGTACAACATAATCATTATCACACCGTACGTCCATGTGTGTAATGCTGCCTGACTGAGACATATCCCTATTATCTACATCCTCTGGCAATAATGGTTGCGCATCACTCATTTCTTCCAACTGATGTGTAAATAACTCCTCTGAGAGATCAAGTGAAGTGGCTCTGGTGCTAGTTTTGGTGGTGGCGGCAGGCGGGTGAGTGGTATCTTGAGAGGTGCCTGAAGCTAAGCTGGAGGAGGATGGTGCGTCAAGGTTCCGAGCGGAAGCTGTAGAAGATTGGGTGTGCTGTGTTAGCCAGTCAACTATGTCCTCAGAACTTTTCAAGTTCAGGGTACGTGGCCTCTGAACACTGGGCATTATTCTAGGGCCAAAGGGAATCACAGCACCATGACCACGACGGCCCCTGCGGGGTGGCCTGCCTCTGCCTGTCATTTTTTTTCGATTAGTGGTACTATGCGTGCAGGCTACTGTGACAAGATATGAGTGGCCCTGTGCACTGGCAGAAGTTGGCAGAGTAGACACTGTAGGCCTGACACACACGCTTGCAGACAACTAACTGCTATTCAATCTATTACAGTCAAAATTGTATATATTTTTTTAAATGTACACTACTGTTACACCAGATATGAGTTGCACTGGTGTGACACTGTGCCCTGGCAGGCCCTGAAACGCACACGTGTGAAGGAAACTGACTGCTATTATATTACAGTCAAAGTTTTTTTTTTAAATGCAAGCTACTGGGCAAGTGGGCACAGTATACGCTTTGAGCCTGACACACACGCTGGCAAGCAGGCAACTGCAATTGGATTACACAGGGAAAAAAATATATATAAGCATATAATTTGTCAAGTAAATATTCTTCTTTGAATATACTCTAAGATGGTGGACAAACAGCAAAACGGCTGACAGCATATCAGTAGCAGGTTTCATATGTTCACACCATAAAACATGTACATGGGGGTATTATTATACTCGGGAGATTTTGCTGAATACAAATATGAGTGTTTAAAACGGTAAAACGTATCACGACTATGAAATTACTAGTTAAATGCAGTTTTTGTGTAAAAAAAAAAAAAATGCAAAAAAATAATAAAAACACTAACTTTGGCCAGCGTTTGTGACTATGTAGCTACTACAAAAGACTGGACATACCCCATTTTGAATACCTTGTGTTGTCTACATTTGAAAATGGTATGCCATGATGGGATTATTTCACATTTCTGGGCTACCATATGGTCTCAAAAGGCAACACACGCCCAGCAAACCAATCTGGCAAACTGAATTGGGCAAGCCCTATATTGACCCTGTAACTTTCCAAAACACCATAAAACCTGTACATGGGGGGTTTTGTTATACTCGGGAGACTTCAGTGAATATGAGTGTTTATAACAATAAAACTTATCACGACGATAAAATCACCAGTTAAAGTTTTTGTGTAAACAGATGGGTGCATGATGACCATCTGTGAAAACTGGAATGTGCACCCTCCAAATAAGGTCTTGTAGCCCAGAGAGAACCCGGCATACCTATACATGGGTGGTATCACTGTACTCAGGAGATGTTGCTGAACACATATTAGAGTGTTCTTGGTCAGTAACCCTAAAAGTTCTCCGTACATGTATTCTTAAATTGCTATGTGTGTCAAAAAAATAACCAATAATTTTTTAATTTTTTTAAAATTAGCATAGATTGATGGTAAAATGGTTGCATGAAAAGAGTCAAAATACCCCAGGATTAATACCTTAGGTTGTCTTTTTTTAACAAATACATACATGTGAAGGGTTATTCAGAGATTCCTGACAGATATCAGTGTTCCAAAGTTACTTGCGTTTATTTTTTAAAAAATAATAATTTGGAAATAGTGCTACTTATACTTATTGCCCTATACATTTCTAAACTCAGGACAAAATTTAGAAACTATTTAGAATGGGTGTTGTTTGGCGGTTGTTCATGCGTAACAGATTTTAGGGGTCAAAGTTAGAAAAGGTGTGTTTTTTTTTTTTTAACATAGTTTCATCATATTTTATATTTTTTTATAGTAAGTTATATGAAATGATAACACTAATGATATATTTAGAAAGATCATTTAAATGGCGAGAAAAATGGTATATAATATGTGTGGCTACAGTAAATGAGTAACAGGAAAATTACAGCTAAACACAAACGCTGCAGACATGTAAAAAGAGCCTTGGTCCTTAACGGTAAGAAAATTTAAAAACGGTCTGGTCACGAAGGGGTTAATTCTTACTGGACTTTTAATACAAATATACCTTATTGCTTTTGTTCTACTGGACATTTAACCGGATCCATCCCAATTTACTTGGATAATACTGACTATCCATACTTGGTTGTCTTCTATCCTGAGTAACCTTGCTGAAATTTATCTATAACTGCATTACTGCCTTCCTCCAAAGGACTCTGATTTACTGAATGTCTATTTAACCTGATTCCACTATACTTTCATATTCTGTTTATCTCTATTCTATTACATATCGTTTGCCTCTTACCTATTATTTCTCTTATAGGTTTTTCCTCTCTTGTTACGCCTGTTACTGATAAGCTACTTGGGGCATATTGCGTAATTCCTTATTTCTCCTGTGGCATATTGCCTTACTCTTTATTTCAATAGCCACTCCTTCTTCTTTCAACTTATAATCCCGTTTGTTGGTTCTCCTTCTTCCTCCTAACCTATTTCACTTTTAGATTTTCCTCTTACCATTATACTTACCTGTAATCCCATTTATAGGTTCTGCTTTCTCCCTCTGTCTTTATTGTTCCTTTTCTCTCTTTATCCTGTTACATGTCTAAACATGTCAAAGATTGAAATTAATGAACCTCAAGTCAACCCAGCATAAGTCTCCTCTCTGACCTGCTAAGAAACATGACATTGAACTTTTCATATGTGTCTTTTAACAATTCATATAGAGGAGAGGAATGATCAGTCCATATTAAAGATAGATTGTATCTTTAAACATAACTTTTATTATGTAACAAAAATAAAACAAATAAACTAAATAAACAAAAAAATTGTAAAAAAGGGATCAAGATGATAATAAAAAAAGGTTAGTTCGTTTAATCAGAGGTACCAAAGTATAGGTGTCAGAAGGGATATATGCAATATGATCACCTCTGTATGCTGTAGTAAATTACAACAATTGTAACACTGTCAGGTGAAATTGTAACGTATGTGACAAAGTATCTCCCCAAGATCTTGAACAAAGTGCATATAGATCTAAGTTGTAGTCACTAATAGAGTTGAGCAGACACCTGAATGTTCGGGTTCGGACGAACTTCGGAAAAAAGTCTGGGTTCGGGCTCGAACTTTACCCCGAACCCGAACTCCATTGAAGTCAATGGGGACCCGAACTTTTGGGCACAAAAATGGCTTTAAAAAAGTCCTGGAAAGGGCTAAAGGGCTGAAAAAGGAAGTAAAATGGGGGTAAGAGTAGGGCAAGTGCCCTGCAAACAAATGTGAATGGGAAATCACTTAACCCCTTAACGACGTTACGGCGTTCTATGCCATCCCGGCTTTAAAGGGCTTTAAAGCCGTTGCGGCGGCATAGAATGCCGTAACGGTTTTGAGCCCCTGGAGGTGAGATGTACTCACCTCCGCCGTGATCCTCTTCCTCGCAGCCCTCCCCCGGCAAATCAGGCACCCGGGGGCCATGTGATCGCTCCCCTATAGCTGGCTGTGGATCTGCCAGCAGGGGGACTGTCTGAAATATCCTTCTGGTAGGTAGTGTAAAAAAAAAATTAGAAAAGTATTAAATTAAAAGTGTTTATATATATATATATATATATATATATATATATATATTATAATAATAACAAAGTATTTAACCAGGAAAGGTACATTCAGATTACTCTGGTTTCCAAGTACGTCCTGGGGATGTTACCTTAGCCCAACATCCAGGGGTTGTTACTATCACTCAATTTAATGGTACTCATTAAATATATATACATATTATATATGTAACGTCATACAAAGTGTATTTTAATATTAATATTAGTATGACGTTACATATATAATATGTATATATATATATATATATATATATATATATCTATATGTATAATTACAATACTAAATAAATAAAATAATAAAATAAATAAAACATTGAAACTAAATTTTATATAAATTATATATTCATATGTAATTTCATTCTAACTGTATTTTGTTATTTATATATAAATATATGTATATGTAACAAAATACACTTAGAATGACATTCTATATATATCTATCTATATATAAAATACAAATAACCGCAAATATATTTATATATAAATAAACATATAATTACATAGAAGATTACATTAGTATACACGTAGAATTTAAATACCTATAAATGCATATATTAAAATTCTACGTGTATATTTAAATAATCTTTTAACATAATTATGTGATTTTATTAATTAAAATTTGATTGACATGCCTGACAACACAGGGAGAGTGCAGAGAATGTAATTTGTAAGCACTATATTTGACCCTGTAACTCTCCAAGACACCATAAAACCTGTACATGGGGGGGGGGGGGGTACTGTTTTACTCGGGAGACTTCGCTGAACCTAAATATTCGTGTTTCAAACTGGTAAATTGTATTACAACGATGATATTTTAAGTAAAAGTGAAGTTTTTTGCATTTTTTACAAGCGAACGTCACGTTTATGGACTATATTATTGTTGTAATATGTTTTACAACACTAATATTTGTGTTTAGTGAAGTCTCCCGAGAATAACAGTACCCCCCATGTACAGGTTTTATGGTGTTTTGGAAAGTTAGAGAGTCACATATAAGGCTTGCATTTCATTTTTTTGACATTGAAATTTGCCAGATTGGTTATGTTGCCTTTGAGAGCGTATGGTAGCCCAGGAATGAGAATTACCCCCATGATGGCATACCATTTGCAAAAGTAGACAATCCAAGGTATTGCAAGTGGCGTATGTCCAGTCTTTCTTAGTAGGCACTTAGTCACCAACACTGGCCAAATATTCATTTTTTGCTTTTTTCACACAAAAACCAATATGAACGCTAACTTTGGCCAGTGTTCTTAATTCCCCCTGCAGAATGGAATGTTTATAACTATATATTCTTTAGTTAACTAAGATTTCTAAATATCGAAATCTGATTTATCCAGTCATATATCATGCTATAAGAAAATGTTTAATTAATTTGGATTAATTAAATGAAACCAGCATAATTACCAGTGAAATAGATGTTCTCATCAGATGCTTTTAGATAGTCCCAGGAACTTAAATGCGTGTATGATTGATTGCATGGAAGTATGCAAGTGTTGTTTGAGTGTTAGCCTCAGAGTGAATGTCTGTCATAGGCCTTTCTGCATGTCCGAATCTGAAAGCCCAAACTCCAACTCTTTTCTGACTCACTTGCCCTTTTTTAGCCTGCGACCCTGACTTTTAAAGGGCCAGACTTTCTGTACGTCATTAGGTGATAAAGCCAATAGGAATCTGAAGGTGTGTTCAACCTGCAGATTGCAATTTAGGTATTTGGTCCATAGAGGGCAGTATCGCCTCACTAAACTTTCCTATCCAGGAAAGAGTTAACTTTTCCTGATGGCTATTTTGACGTCATTTGGCTTATCTATACAGGGAGTGCAGAATTATTATGCAAATGAGTATTTTGACCACATCATCCTCTTTATGCATGTTGTCTTACTCCAAGCTGTATAGGCTCGAAAGCCTACTACCAATTAAGCATATTAGGTGATGTGCATCTCTGTAATGAGAAGGGGTGTGGTCTAATGACATCAACACCCTATATCAGGTGTGCATAATTATTAGGCAACTTCCTTTCCTTTGGCAAAATGGGTCAAAAGAAGGACTTGACAGGCTCAGAAAAGTCAAAAATAGTGAGATATCTTGCAGAGGGATGCAGCACTCTTAAAATTGCAAAGCTTCTGAAGCGTGACCATCGAACAATCAAGCGTTTCATTCAAAATAGTCAACAGGGTCGCAAGAAGCGTGTGGAGAAACCAAGGCGCAAAATAACTGCCCATGAACGGAGAAAAGTCAAGCGTGCAGCTGCCAAGATGCCACTTGCCACCAGTTTGGCCATGTTTCAGAGCTGCAACATCACTGGAGTGCCCAAAAGCACAAGGTGTGCAATACTGAGAGACATGGCCAAGGTAAGAGGCTGAAAGACGACCACCACTGAACAAGACACACAAGCTGAAACGTCAAGACTGGGCCAAGAAATATCTCAAGACTGATTTTTCTAAGGTTTTATGGACTGATGAAATGAGAGTGAGTCTTGATGGGCCAGATGGATGGGCCCGTGGCTGGATTGGTAAAGGGCAGAGAGCTCCAGTCCGACACAGACGCCAGCAAGGTGGAGTACTGGTTTGGGCTGGTATCATCAAAGATGAGCTTGTGGGGCCTTTTTGGGTTGAGGATGGAGTCAAGCTCAACTCCCAGTCCTACTGCCAGTTTCTGGAAGACACCTTCTTCAAGCAGTGGTACAGAAAGAAGTCTGCATCCTTAAAGAAAAACATGATTTTCATGCAGGACAATGCTCCATCACACGCGTCCAAGTACTCCACAGCGTGGCTGGAAAGAAAGGGTATAAAAGAAGAAAATCTAATGACCTGGCCTCCTTGTTCACCTGATCTGAACCCCATTGAGAACCTGTGGTCCATCATCAAATGTGAGATTTACAAGGAGGGAAAACAGTACATCTCTCTGAACAGTGTTTGGGAGGCTGTGGTTGCTTCTGCACGCAATGTTGATGGTGAACAGATCAAAACACTGACAGAATCCATGGATGGCAGGCTTTTGAGTGTCCTTGCAAAGAAAGGTGGCTATATTGGTCACTGATTTGTTTTTGTTTTGTTTTTGAATGTCAGAAATGTATGTTAGTGAATGTTGAGATGTTATATTGGTTTCACTGGTAAAAATAAATAATTGAAATGGGTATATATTTGTTTTTTGTTAAGTTGCCTAATAATTATGCACAGTAATAGTCACCTGCACACACAGATATCCCCCTAAAATAGCTAAAACTAAAAACTACTTCCAAAAATATTCAGCTTTGATATTAATGAGTTGTTTTGGGTTCATTGAGAACATGGTTGTTGTTCAATAATAAAAAATTAATCCTCAAAAATACAACTTGCCTAATAATTCTGCACTCCCTGTATGGCCACATATTTTTTAATAATTTTTATAATTTAATTACTGAGTCTTATCTGGTCACTGGTGTCTGGCTTTCTTGTGTGAAGCTAACATTAAGAAGAGTATTCCATCCCCCTTATCTGTTAGACTCATTGCCTTGTTTATATAATGCATTCCTTAGTTCAGGCTAGTGTTTAGTTACAAAAAGGCAATTATGTGTCTCTTTGTTAGCCTGAAATCCAAAATGGAGTCTGCTCTGTTCTGAGTGACTCTGGCAATATACACTTTTAATTTCTATCATAGCACAAAATGTCTGCCGATATAAATATCCTGACACAAGCCACGCCCCCTGTCAGGTTCTTTTTCAAGGGTGAAGGTACAGTCAGTTCCAAATCTATTGTTGAGGTCTCCCATGGATTACATGTAGACACAGAAAATCACCGATAGGGTAAACCAGTATAAACACCATAATACATTATATAAAAATGGAAATACACTCACAAAGCAAGAGCTTTCTATCAGCTCTTAGAAAAGGCTTAGAGTGGTATAATCCCCACTCATGGATATATCAGAAAACATTTTTTTTTTTAGATTTTCCACAGTGTAGTGGACCCATAGAGAGAAATAAAGAAAACATAGTGCTCTCTGTTTGAAGTAATAACCACTTTGCACAATTAGACAATTAATTAAAAAATGTTGACATGACATCAGCATGGGTGGTATAATCCCCAACAAGGATATATGGAAGTAGATGGGAAAAAGTGCAGCAGTGCCAGTAGGGTTGTTATGGCTTGAAGAGAGATCAAGATGAAAGCAGGACTAAAAAAATAAATGAAAAAAAATATTAAAAAATGTTTGGATGTTAACTTTTTTTTTGCAGTTTAAAAAAATAAATAAGAACAAATAAACTCCTGTGTAAAATCACAATATATTTTGTCAACAGGCTTTTTCAAGGGATAATAACATTAAAGTCCATCAGATAGCTCTATTTATAGGACATTTGCAAAATCCAAACTTTTCAAAAATCTCAGTTTTATGACAATAATTCACATGACCCTCATTCACATACATGAAACCTTATAAAGATGATTATATACCTTAAACATACAAAAAATATATATATTTTTTCTAAAAAAAAAAACTAAACAAATCATATATGTTATATTATGTGGACAATACTTTATTAAAATGTAATTTACTTAAAACTGTCAAAAATCGCCAAAGAAAGTTGACATTTCAGAAAAGACTATGTTTTCTTTGGTGCCTATGGGTGTAGAGATTGCAAACAAGTGATCATGGATAGCAAATCTGGTAGACGGGTGGAGTGAATCACTTGTTGTCAAGTGTAGCCGAGACACGTAACTGCATGACATGCACGTCACATGTTGTAAACAAGGTTAGGAACTAATTCTGATGTTCTTCTCTATGACATGATGCACAATCTTACGTTAATGCATATACCACTTGTGCCAGGATGAAACTTTCTTATCGACTATTATGTGGTGTTTTACAAGCATTACCTGTGCCTAATATCCCAAGGTCTCATTTGGCCATGGACTTTATAGTAAATCTGTTCCATCAAAGGGAAATACCATGATCGTATTGGTTGTTGACCGTTTCTCTAAAATGGTGCCATTTGGTTCCTCTTCCCAAGCTACCTATGTCTCATTGGCCAAGATCGTACCAAAGAGGTTATCCGATTACACGGTATCCCTCAAGAAATAGTGTCAGGCAGAGGAACACAATTTGTATCTAAGTTCTAGATAAGGTTTTGTAACAAAGTGGGCTTTAAACTTTATTTTTCTACATCTTACCATGCACAAACTAATCATATTTATATAGTATTATTTTGGATAACGAAAATAATTGGTCTGATCTCCTTCATTGGGTTGAATTTGCTAGTAACAGCACTTCACATGAGTTGTTGCATCATAATTCCTTCTTTATTAATCATGGTTTCCATCCCAATATCTTTCTTAAGACGTTAAGTACAACAAGAATTTCAGTCCTGAGCTAACATGTCAAGGAAATCAGTGACATGTCTGTCCACCGGTGATTAGAAAGAGCTGCTATATGTCATACATTTCATGCTGACAAACGGTTCTTGGTAGGTGATTGAGTATGATTTTCTACTAAATACATCAAGCAAAAAATGCCTACTATGAAGTTGGTCTCTTGATACATTGGACCCTTTTGTGTGCTACAGAATAATCTATCTAATCTCATACGCTCATGTTCTTCCTGATAGCATGCACATTCCTAATGTATTTCATGAATCCTTGCACAACCCTTTGGTGTGTAAACATCTTTCTGTACCTCCTTCACTGGTTACATTTATGGGCTTGAGGAGCATGGAATAAGACAACTATTGACTCCAGATATTCTTGTGGTCTTTGCAATGCTTGGTGCATTGGAAGGGATATGGTCCTGAAGATCATTCCTGAGTTCCTGTCTCTGACATACATGCTGCTTGTCTGGTCTGCTCCTTCAGTTCTAAGTTTCCAATACAACCTGATTCTATCTGCCCAGGGGTCAATTTTCAAGGGGGGAATTACTGTCATAGCACCTATCCAGAACAGGTGCTTACAGAGTGTCAGTATACTCACTACTCACTGCAAGCATCACCCGTCTGTCTTTAATGCTGCTTCATTCTGGCATCCTTACAGATGTCGTCAGCTGCACAGTGGTGCCTTTTAAAGGCTCCACATGCTCTAAATGCACACATCATCTGGCACCACGTGGGGTACACCAATGGCTGTCCACTTAAAGCTAGGCAATCCATTTATCTTGTTTGTATCATTGGGTTTTCTGACCTTGTCTTGTTTATGACCATTCTTCTCTCTGTATCCCTTGACCTTGTCTAATTTCATTTTGTCTCATTCTGTGTCCCTGATCTCGGCTTATCTTGTACTATTTCATATAGCATTAACGGTCAACCGTCAACCTATGTTTGCCTTTTGGAAAAGAATGTGTTTAAGTCTAATTGGAAAGTGCTCTGTAGTGCTAAGAATGTGAGCATGTTATGTCCCAAATATAGTTCATACAGATGAGTAATTTCACATCTTTTGCAGGGTTTGTGGTTAAAAGTATTATTGTAGAAAGGAGTGGGCCTGCATCGCTAATGACCGTGGTGTGTGACTGCATAGTTTGTCTAT
Source organism: Pelobates fuscus (assembly GCF_036172605.1). NCBI lineage: Eukaryota > Metazoa > Chordata > Amphibia > Anura > Pelobatidae > Pelobates > Pelobates fuscus. Next base: position 235,635,282 of record NC_086320.1, read on the forward strand.
CTGAGTCACATTTAGCGAACAGCATTCTAGTAGTGGGAAAGATAGTTAAGGGCCCCTTTTGTTTACCTTGGGTAGCCATAACAGGTTAATTAGGTTTGGGCTGTTTAACCCCTTAGGGACAGACTGAATTGTACACATTCTAATCAAAACAAAACCTGGAATTTGTGCTATAAGTTTGTTCACCCATAATTCACCTTTTTCATATTGAGTGTACCCACACTTACTATATCATTTTTATTCAGAACAACCATGGCTTTCATTTCACATCAAATATTCATCTATGAAACATCATTTAATATGAACACCGCATGTCGAGAGTGGGCAACTGTAGCAGCTCTGATGCATCTGCAAAGTCCCAGTGATTTTTTACAGGTCAGGGAAATTCCGGTGATCTGATTAGGATCCCTGTCAGGATGATCCACCAGTATCAAATCCTCAAAAGGCTAGTATGCAGGTGAATGGTTTAAGGGCCCGCCAACATCCAAATGTGACAGAGGAATCAAGGAACAGTTGTAGGTGGTACTTTTTAAAGAAATATCACCAGTCTCCTTGCAAGGAGAATTACTAGTTTAAGCATGCATTGTGATACGCCGCAAATAATATACCAAGGAGGGCAATCTAGAAGCCCCCTCAGTCTCAGGGAGGAACATAATCAAAACATAATCATGAACATAATCAAACGGGACATCCCCTGCATGGTTCAGGAGGGCATTGAAGAGGGAGGTTACTGTGATTCGAAGTTGGGTTGGGGAGTCCTCACCATCCGGCAAGTCTCTCACGTGAAGGTTCTGGCGGCAGCCTCTGTTATTTAAGTCCTCCAGATCTAGGGCCGTTTGACAAAGTTGCGATGTCTGGCAATCCAGGGTGGAGGTAATTGCAGCCACCATGAGATTATCATGGTCTGCCTCAACTTGGGCCATGCAGGTCAGAGTGCATTAGCTGCTCAGCTATGCCCCTAAAACTATGATTTTTATTACTTTTGTGTATGTTTGCCTTCTATCTAGCTTTGCCATATTTTATTTCTGAGTTTTATTTCTGTCTGTGAGCAGGAATTCAGAAGACCTTTCAAGGTAAATACCTAAATGGACCTCTGCAGAAACAATGGATAGCTTTAACTACAGAGGGAGTGGGTACTACTCTATATTCCACTAAATGGGAGACAGGGGGATTTTGAGGTATGGAGCACGGAGACGAAAAGGGATGGGTGGTGCAGACTCTGCTCAGTTGGAGATTACTGAGGGAACAACCGCACATATTGCCTACACCTAGCCCCCTACTACCGATCACCTACAACTGCAAACTGGGGGGGGGGACTTCCACCGAAAGCATGGCCATTCTCGGAACCACAGGAATTTCTCCCCATACATACAGCTCTACGGGATGGAGCGCTACAGACTCTGGACTTATTGCTGGAGGGTAAACCACGTACCCCACTGATGACATTCTGGTATCCTCTAGCATGTAAGCTCATTGAGCAGGGCCCTCAACACCCTCTGTTCCTGTACGTCCAGTGGTCTGATCTCAATTATGTGTCTGTTAGTCCACCCATTGTACAGCGCTACGGAATTTGTTGGCGCTATATAAATAAAATAATAATATGCAACTGAAACACTATTATGACACATTTTGCAATAAGGACCACCTACATAGTAAACTCACCTGGTTTGAGGAATGCAGTGCAAAGGGCACCACACTGGAAAAAGCAATCTCAATATATCAGTACCTTATAACCGGGTACCTAAGAGAAAATAACACCTTTCGCAGACAATGGGAAACGCTTCTAGATAAAACATTCACACCCCAACAATGGGACAAAGCCTTACTCTGGCAACATAAGAGTTCTATCAGCTCACAATACCAAGAGACAAATTCTAAACTGATCATGCTTGGGTATAAAACCCCAGACCCTACTTCACAGGATATTCCCGACGACACCACCGCCCTGCTTGAGATGCCAAGCGTTAAGGGGTCCAATGATACATATCTGGTGGAAGTGCCACGACATTCTCCAATACTAGGAAATGATTAGGCTCAACATAACGCAGATCCTAGGAGACCTGACCGAATGGACAGCTGAACTAGCCCTATTACATATATCACCAATGTCGATATCGCTATACAAAATATTGATTCTAAGACACCTACTAAACGCGGCCAAGGTGCTTATCCCAGTTTACTGGAATAAGACGGAAGTTTCTTGGAGAAAGGAATGGATATGCAGAGTGGAAGACATTCAGGGGGCCGAAGCGATGCATGCATCTCTCCTGGGAAGGGGGAGCAAGCATGCAGAGAAATGGCTGCCGTGATTCGTGTTTGTTTCTCGGGGCCTTTGGGGGGGACTTTTGCAGAATGGGGGCGCACGTCTGGGCCTCGACACCTCAGGACGGGGACCACGTTGCTCGCACCACAACACGTTTCCTCTTCTTTTCCTTTGACCATGCCCCCCAGCGCAGACACACTTCACCGATTGACCCCTTGATACACGAGGCTGGACAACCTTCCCCCTATTTTCTCTTTTTTGCCCTCTTTCCCCGCTTTCATAACCTATACTTACCTAGGTGCACAGAGAGACCTCCTGACACAATTACAACTACAAATGTTTTATCGTGGAAGCCATAACACACCTCACATCGTCCTAGAAAATGATAAATGGGACCCAGCAGACCTTACGGGCAAAATATAGTTCCTCCCAGTGGTGACACTAGGACGAAAGTCGCTAAATAAGAGACCCCTACGCAACTTGCATACACTTCCAGTGCCATAAAGATGTAGTAGACAGATTGGGAGCCTGCGACTGGCACTGGCAGAATGTATTGAAAGCCATAACATACCTTACACCGTCCTAGAACATGATAAACAGGATCCAACATGGGCAAAGTCAAACGCCGACACATCTCCTATGGTAAAGATAATTACTAACCTTGCTGCCACACCATTGCTATGTAACTCATGCCAGACTATGGGTGACAACAAAGAGGAAGGGAGAGAGGAGAAAATAAATGAAAAAGAGGATCAGCATAATGCAGGACGTGGGAGGGACGCCTACACAAAGGAAGTACCGACTGCTAGGGTAACTGACCCTCAGACATAGCACGAATAGATAGATTACACGATGCAACCATGATGGTTCATGACATTTATAACGTAAATGGTTGTATAAGCTTGTGAAATGCTAATTTCCCTGGCGGAAGAGCTGTCAACTCACACCTGTACCTGTGTAGGCTAACTGTACATAACGTGTGTTTTCTCATGATGCTAAAAATTTTACCTGGGCCCTGCGAGTCCACACAGTTGATCTCTCCATTGATGTACTTCAAACTTTCTATAACACAATAAAAGATTCTAAAAATAATTTACCTAAATGGACACTATAGGCAAAATAACCATTTCAAGTAATTGAATTAGTTATAGCAACTTGTGTCCCCTGGCACTGTCCCTTCATTGAGCAGTTTGACAATCAATAATTGTCCCTGACCATTAACAGCCTGGTGTTTCCTACTTGAAGTATGGCTAAGGCAGAGATTGAGGACTTTCTCCTAGCCAAACTAATTTATATCAGCAATGGCATCTGTGATATTCTAAAAGAGGTCAGCCCACACTCTCAGCCAATCACAGCCAATCAAAGAAACCTCCAGGTGTGCCCATACCACTTTTTCACTACTAATCAAAGCCACCTACAGCAGACTACATACTTTTCTAACATATTATTAAAACTACAACATTCAGACTTCAGCACACTCACTTAAACACAATATTTTAAACTCACAAAGCTTAATATTTTTTTTTGGCCTGACTTAGGCAAAAGTAATGGTAATTATAAGGTTTTTTTTATTATTGACAGGTATTTTTTAAAAACTATTAAACATTGTGAGATTTGAAGCTGGTGTTTTGCGAGTGTGCTAGATTCTATATATTATATCAATAGGTAGCAGCACCCTTATAATGCATGCATGATTAGGTAGTTCAAACTTGGTTAATCTGTTAAAACTGTTACTATGCACAGTTACAACGCACATATGGTAAATAATGGTGCCCTAGGGATCACAAATGATTCAAGGACCATAGTTTTCTAGTCTTCCTAGTCATAGTTTTTCCTCATACCATTTGGACCAGAGAGACCCCCACCCCAAAGCCCTCTGAATTTAATAGAAATATGCACTTCTTAAACCAGGGGTGGGGAACCTTTGACCCTCCAGATGTTTTGGACTACATCTCCCTTGATGTTTTGTTAACATTATGGCTGTAAGAGCATTATGGGAAACGTAGTGCAGAACATCTGGAGGGTCGAAGGTTCCACACCTCTGCCTTAACCCCTTAAGGACACATGACGTGTGTGACACGTCATGATTCCCTTTTATTCCAGAAGTTTGGTCCTTAAGGGGTTAAAAGAAACAGAAAATCTAGGCACATTCATCTTCTCACCGAGCATTTTAGAGTTATGATTTGGTTTACTTTTAGCCTGGTACAGTACCTCACAGTAACACTACCTGTCTGTGGTGCTATTGCAGGCCACTGCACTTAGATTGAGATCTCTCTGTACCCAGCTGGCCTTACTTTGTAGTTATCTTCTCCCTATTTAGTTGAGCCTCACTCATTCTAATTTACCAGTTCATTACTAGTAATAATATGGTTGGTCTGAGAGCTCAGGCAGTCCCCCTGCTGGCACTGCACAAGTCAGTTTTTCCGGCCATGTGAACGCAGGGATCCCACGATCATATGGTCTGGGAGGCCTAGATCGGGAAGAGCTCCCAGGCAGTTCCCAGGATTGCAACTGCTGCTGTGGGATCGGTGGGGACCCTGTAGGTCCCATGGACAGCGTGGATGTTCTATGCTGCCCTCCAGCGTTTAGAGCCACCCCAATAAGGATGGCATAGATTGCCCGCCGTCCTTAATGGGTTAATATAATTGTGCAAATATAAAAAGTGCACTGTGTAACCTTATAAACATTTAATGTGTAAAGATGCAAGGATAAGTCAATAAACAGACCAAAATTCAATATGCACTGTGCAAAAGTTGTTGTAAAGTGCAACAAGTGGGCAAGTAAAAACCAGACTTACTCCAACTTTTATACCAAAAGGTACTGGAACTTTATATGAATTATAGATTTGTAGTGGTAAGTATTTCCTCCCAATTCATATAATATGTTATAACCATTCAAGGCTCCTGGATTCCCCCGGTACCACAAATTGCAGCAGCATGCTCACAAGACATACCAGGATAAAAATGTAGTTACTGTCTTCATTAACCACAATATAAGCATAAGTAGAAATCACAGCAGCATACACAGTTACCGCTCCTCCGGTATGTTCTGTGCTACCACTTGTTTTTTATTGCGGGGGATCTGTGTTTATGGTCCGGGGACAACCTTAAACTCCCTCCCCCCGTTATCCTCAGGCTTTTTCAATATAAAAACGGGCAAACCACAGGGCGCTGAAACTGAGGGGGCTTTTAGATAGCTTGATTCCACGGTCACGTTTAGATATTGTAGGGCCCTTAAACTAGCCTCTCAGAAGATTTGATACTGGGATCCTAATCAGATCACTGGAAGTTCCCTGACCTGTAAAAAGTCACTGGACTTTGCAGATGTATCAGGGCTGCTACAGTTGCCCCCTCTCAATTTGCGGTGGCCTGAACCTTTAGACTTCTACCACCGCACTTTGCTGGACGAAGGCATTTGAGTGATTGTTTGATATTACTGGTTGTATGTTTTTCTACCTATGTTCCTGTTCAATTGTTTCATACTGCACATGCACCTTGTCATGCCTTTAGAGGGGTACAATTTACTGGTCCATGTACCCATTTAGAGGCTATTGCATATTATTCTGAAGTAGAATGATATTAATGGACCAGGGTAGTCACCAGACTAGAAGACTAAGCTGACTGACCCCTATTGACTGTGTACCTGACAGTTGGGAGATGTAGTGAAAGGGTAGGAGGGTCCTGGGATGGTTAGCTGTATTTTCATGGATGGGGCGCAGGAAAAATGTTATTTCTTATGATTGACGCCTCATATATATACTGAGATGCAAAGTTCAACTTCAGTTTTTCCCCAAAGTATATTTCATTTTCTTCTTGCACTGTTTTATTCTTGGCTCTAATAGTAGGGGCATCTGGGGCAGCCAGAGCCGGGTATCTGTATGAGGTCTTTCTGTGTGTTGGAGTGTTACTTTTTTTTCTGTTGCGGAGAGACTTCACGGCTTTGGCTTGAGAGACCTGACATAAGGTCACTTTCTTAACTATTGGAGGGACTTGGCTATGATTCCCACATGGTTGGGGTGATACAGTGGAGAGGCGATCTGTGGGTACTGACTGGTTTAGACTCGGGACTATAGCTCCTCTGACACCTTTCCCAGCTATTGTTAGATTTGTAAACACCTACATTAATTTTCACTTGTTTTGAAGTGATTCCTTGTCCCTTTTTTCCTTCTTATTTTTTCTGCATGGAGTGAATGTGCATAGACATATCCTTGGAAATGGCCCCTAACACTGCTTAGAGGAGAGCTACAATTAATCTACTGTTGAAAAATGCTAAAGGCCTTAACAAACCCAGAAAAATATTGATAGCTCCATATTTAGAAATTACACATAGTATCAAGAGACACACTTTTGAGAGAAACAAACCTTTAAGATGACTGACCACCATTACACTGTTTTTGAGTAACAAGCCATATGGAAAATCTAGAAATACAGGTATCTTGCTTTTCAGTTCCTGAAATGACCTCTGGAAGCTGTAGTTATTTGCTGAACCTTTTCTCATACTAGGGGGAAACTTTAACATAGCTATGGATCCTGTAGAGCTGCAGTTCCCAAACCAGTCCTCACACCCCCTACCATTTCATGATTTAGGGATTATCAGGCTGTGTCTAAGGTTTTTTTTCTTTTTAGAATATAAAATAAAAAAAAAACCTTAGACACAACTGGGTAATCCCTAAATCCTTGACTGGTAGGGAGGGGTGGGGCCTGGATTGGATAACACTGCTGTACAGGATACTTCCTTAGGAGTCTCATTGGTTCCTAGTCACATTTCTAAGTTTACCAGTGTGTGCCATGCACCCAGATGACAGATACTACACCTTCTTCTCCATTCCCAATAAGCCAATAAGACGTACTCCAGACTAGACTATGTTTTACTCCTAATTACTTTATTTTGGGATTTGAGACAGATACATATAAGGATGGGGACATGGTAAGATTATGTACAACTTCTGATGACTTTGACTTCACCATTACACAGACCTATTAGCCTAAAATGATGACTCAATGAGTCTCTCCAGATGAAAACACTGGTGACTCAGGAAGTCCAGAAGCAACTTTCTCTATATGTTTCATAAAATGACAAATAAGGCCCACAAATGCGTGATTTCAGGTTTCTTTGTAGTTAAAGGTACTGCAGTAAAAAAAGGAACATGCAGCACACCTCACTTACCTGCTGCTAGCAATAAAAACTTTGAAAAACAGAGAAGCAGACTTAACTCCATGCTGACTGACTCAAACTGACCATTTTACAGAGGGACTTATCAGCTTTGCTAAATATTTCTCATCAAAAGGAGCTTTGGTATTCCAAAACATATTTCTACACCAACGATGATGATGGTTCTTCCATGGCTAGACCAGATTCATAGTTCCAAACTGTCAGCTTCCCACCCTTTCATAAGGCACTAGCCTTTCCTCTGGAAAATACGATTGTTGGGAGATCAACTCCATGAATCAGACATTTGATTAAAGATTTGATTAAAGATGGGATTAATTAATCAATCGAGGCTCCTAGTGCTTACCAAGGACCATCAGCACCGCACCAGACACCATAAGCACTGCAGTTCCCACAAACCGCCACAGCTTGACTGGGAACTCACCGTCCTCTACCCACCCTGGACCTACGACAAGGCTCCAGGTTCCAGAGAGTTAAGCAGGAATAGCTCTTAAAAGAGCTTAGTGATTATAGCCCAGGGAAGTATACAGAGTATAGCAATCACCCAGAGTAGATGCAGCCTTTTCCCCCACGCATGAGACAAGGCTTTATGTTGAGGGTAAAACAGGAACTCACCAGATCTGAGGGTTTATTGTCTTTTATACAGTTTTCCACACAAGGTTACCACCCAGTTGGACCTTGTGGAGCACAGGACACAAGGTCACAATACTAATCAAAACAGTATTGAACAGTTAGACACTCCCAGATAATGTATACAAACCCTCCCCTCTGCCTGTGATACAATTAACAAAGACAATGGTCTAACTCAATTAACTCTAAACAGAAAAAACTAATTTTTACAAACCCCCACAAGTACCCCAAAATACAACATATACCGATGATAGCCCCGATCAGGGTCAACAACATGTCCAAAAATCACCCAGATCAGTTTAGGGGTTCAGGAATTTCCTGGAAGTCTTATTTTTTTTTCCCCACCGTACACATGGTCCCATGCCCAAAACAGTTCCATACACTCAACGACTAAACACTGCTGCACAATATAAGATGGCCGCCGCCACATGTTTGAAAGGGGCATTGTGCTAAGTCCCAATATGCACAAATAGTGTTTTTAAAAGGCAATACACCTGGGGGGGGTGCGGGGCCTCACCGCAGAGCCAAGAGGACGTGAACCTCCAGGGCTCTTGCACCAAGCTACAACAAAACCGACATACACAAACCAAAAAGCGACTAATCGGGCCACAAAGGCCAGCAACTCTAAGGGGGCACCAAGCGGAGCATAATGATACCCCACAAGCAGTACTGCAAGATATATTTATGAGCCCGGTGCCCGAGGCCAACTCACATGGCAAGCGCGGGAGGGACGGCCGCTCTCCCACTGCCACGACTAGCAGCCTTGGCAAAAAAGGGCTCCTGTCTCCCCCCCCTCTGGACCGGCGGAGTTCATCCCGGTCCACCTACCATCAGAGAGCACTCACCTCTGGGGCGCCCCAAAGCGCAAACCCGACCGTCTGGCCCCACGAGGCCCACCCAAGATGGCGCAACACACCCGGAACAACAGACCACCAGCGACTGGGCCTTTCAAGCTAAATTTTAAGCAATATGCCAGAGATTCTGGTAGCAAATGAGGGAGAAGAACCAGTCTCCTGCTCCGAAACCGGTCACAATGGTATCCCTTCAACTGGCACCACCTCAAGCGCAGGCAAGGCGCCCAAACATGTTGCCAACATCGCAGACGCGGGCACAAGGCACACAACACAGGGTCACCCATACATGCGGCCCCCACAAGGTGCAGCAAGCCGGCAACAAAGAGGTAGACGCCGGGCGGCAATACAGAAAAGACAAAGGGGCACCAACCGCCCAAAGCTGACATATGGAGCCCAAGCAACAGCACTACAGCCACACTCGAGAGGACATCTTAAACCCCCCTCAACCAGTACGAGCCACAAACACCCACAAAGGGAGAGACACAGACAATAAGACAAGAGCCTACGTAAAACACCGGACCCCAGCATCACCAGCCTGAAAAGCATGAGAAGCCAAGGTACACAGCCACCCACCTTGCCCCTGAGCCAGCAACAGCACATGACAACAACCCGGAACCGGGACACCATAAGCAAAACATCCTCACTGGCACAAAGCCCAGCATCTGCTGCAACCTCAACAGATTACGCAGCACTTCCTGACCATAAGAGGTGCCCACCAATGGCCGGAGTTGGGTGAAACCCCATCCTGAGACCCCAAAGACTGAGACCCGCAGCCAATACTGGCACAGTATAAATACATGACGACTTTTTTGCTGCAACATTCATTCGTTTGTCCTATCATTTCATAAGTTAAATCTCTCTCACCCTGTGAGCAGACCGCAATGCACCCACACACACAGGTAGTACTAACCTACAAACAACAAACTATCGAGCACAACACACCTGTATTAAATGTACATTAGGAGGATCTGACTGCCTGGAGACAATCATTTGCATTAGGCCCTGGCGAATCAGCACAGCTAAAGGTACAAGGGCACATGTATGAGTGTGGGGATGGTACTAGTGATTGGCTGTATGTGTTTAGGGGAGTGGTTATGTGTTTGTAGTGGGGCAGGGATCATCTTACCTCAGTGCCTTTTTGGATTCTGGCCAGCAAACAACTTCCCTGCCTGCGCGCTCCTGTTTGTCCTGGGCCTGCATGCTTTCCTGCTTAAGGGATGGATATTGAAGGCCTCCTGTTTGCCCTCATAGCTGCTGTTGCCCTGGATGACGGTAGGCAATTAATGGAGCAATATGCTCACCTCCAACCTGTGGGTTCACCCCCCGCGGCCAGGCCTCTCCTGGGGCCTCCCACGCAGCTACAGCCCCTGTAGGCGGCAGGAGCACAGGCCGGTGCTCCCGCCCGCCTGCTCGGCTGAGCCCAGATCCCTCACCTCAGGCCCGGTATAGAAGCCGCAGCCCGGGCCCAAGGCACCGCCAGGCCCGCATGTCAGCTCCACCTGCTCCATCTGACACATGGCCTGCTTCATCTGCCACCCCCCGCGCACCCCCCGGCTGTGGACAGCGGGCCAGGGGTGCCAGAAGACCTGCTGAGCGTCCTGGGGGGTCTGGGAAGCCTTCCCAGCCCCCACGTGGTCGGCGCACCGGTGGATCCAGAGCCGGGCCGGTAGTGGTGAGTGGGCCCATCAGGCCCATGCGGGGCACGGCTGTGCTGCTGCTGTGGGGTGGAGGGGGGTCCTCCCTGGGCTCTGATTGCTCCTCTGGGGATGAGGGTCAGCCGGGGGGTCCCCTCTCCCCCTGGTTTTGACCACAATTCCCCCCTCCCTCCTCCCCCCTGTGGTGCCATCCCTTGTCCCCTCTCCCTCTGGGGTCCCCTCCTCCTCCCCTGTGATGACATCCCTTTCCTCTCCCTCTGGAGCCCCCTTTCCCTCTCTGCTTGCCTCCTCCTCCCCTGTTCCTGCTGGGCTGGGCCCCCTTCCTCTATCTGCTCCCCCTCCTGGCTCTCTCTTTGTCTCCCTTTCTCCTCCCCCCTCCCTTCTGTCCCTATTCCTGGTCCTTATGCCCCCCTGCCCCCCCATGGGTACTCACCTCGGCTGCCCTCCTCTGTGGGGTGTGAGCTTACCTCCTCTCCCCTGCTCTTCTCACAGGATCCTGAGACCGTCCAGCAGATGGCGCCTGGTACTGCTGCAAGGCTGAGCAGTACTGAAAATGGAGTTAACTTTTTCCTGCCTGGATCATCTTCATATCCTTTGCCGCGGGAGGTTCCTCGGGCATCGGCTGGTGAGTTTACTAATTCTTCTTTTCAATCTGGGGGTCCCTCGCTGGGGGGTTTCTGTCAGGGCTTAGGGGTGTTCTTGATCAGTGAGAGCAGGGTGCACAAGCAGGTAGGGTCCCCCTATTAGATGGTCCACTTCGGTCAGTGTGGTCCTCAGTGCTGCAGCCACAGGGGGTTCTGGCGGTTCCTAAGGTCATGGGGTCCCCCTCTTCCATGGTGGGTGGCCAAGCTGGCACCCCTGCTATGGCATCGGGTGCCTTGGCCCCTGGCGTCATGTGATCTCCCGGGTGTTGCGGATGTTGCGCGTGGGTCCACCTATATGTGTGGGTCAGGGCACTTGGGCATGCACTTGAAACAGGAGGTTCTGGAAAAAATTTGGAGGGGTGAATTTGTTGAGATTTTCTCCCTCCATCCTATGGAGGAGGCTCCTCCTTTACTGTAAAAGGATAGGAAGGAATCCAACAAAGACAAGGAGAAGTACCGGTACCGGAAGATTCCTAAGACTTTCGGGAATTGGATTTGCGCGAAAGGGCTCCGCAGAAGTGCTTTGTATTGTTCTGCTACCAGGATACCATTTGGAATGCTTGTCGTACCTATGGCGGTCTGGGGTGGTGGAAATATGACGAGCAATTCCGTCAACGGTTAGCCGTGCGCCCCTCCATTTTGTGGGAACCACCAGCAGGGTGGGTGCTCGTCTTTTCTCGGGGGGGCTGGTGGGGGGGGTCCTCCTCCTCACCGGCCGCACATCAGAGGCCAGGCTGCTGTTGGAAATTTAATGCCAGTCACTATAAATGGGGGACATCTTGCCGATTCAAGCATGAATGTTCCACCTGCGGGGGAGCCCATCCCGTCTCCCGCTGCTCCAAGCGGGGCAAAGTGGGCGAGAAAGGGGATTTGGGGTCAAAGGGCGACGACGCCGGTGGTCATAAGCGCGATGCGTCCTTGGCTCACCAGTTATAGGAATCGTTGGGCTGCCGACATCCTGCTGGATGGGTTTGAGCATGGGTTTTGGATTCCTTTCACTTGTCGTCCCCATTCCCCTCTTGTACGGAACCTTCGCTCAGTCCGGGAATTCTCATGGGTGGTTTGGGAAAAACTGAGTAAGGAGGAGTTGTTGGGTCGGATGGCTGCTCCCTTTAGGGACCCCCCGCTCCCGGTATTGCGGGTCTCCCCCCCTGGGTGTGGTGCCCAAAAAGGAACAAGGGAAATACTGTCTGATTCATCATTTATCGTACCCCAGGGGGGGTTCGGTTAATGATGACATCTCTTCGGAACTCTGCCGAGTGTCTTATGCGTCCTTTGATGCGGCTGTCGCCATGGTCAGGGCCGTGGGCCCTGGGGCCTTGTTGGCCAAGGCTGATGTGGAATCGGCCTTCTGTCTGCTGCCGGTGCACCAGGACTGTCACCATCTTCTGGGCTGTGGTTTTGAAGACCGGTATTACGTGGATATGTGCCTCCCTATGGGTTTTTCCTTATCTTGCTTTTACTTTTAATGCTTCAGCACATTCTTGGACTGGGTGGTGAGGAAGGAGGCTGGGATAGACTCCTTGCTACACTACCTCGATGATTTCCTTTGTGTGGGTCCCGCCACTTCGCCAGCCTGTGCAATGCTGCTGTGGGTTCTGATTGAGGTGTTCCATCGGTTTGGGGTCCCGTTGGCTCACGACAAGACGGTGGGCCCGGTCACTCGTCTCAGTTTTCTGGGCATTGAGATTGACTCTCTGGCGGGCGAATGCCGCTTGCCTTTGGATAAGATCCAAGGCTTGCGGTGCGAGGTGGCCGTGGCCATGGGGCGGCGCAAGATTCAGTTGCGCATCCTGCAGTCACTCCTGGGGAAGCTGACTTTTGCCTGTCGGATCATGCGGTCTTTAACCGGCGTCTGGCTGCGGCGACGGCCGGGGTCTCCGGGCCTCGCCATTTCATTCGGCTTACTCGGCCGCTACGGGACGATTTGGCGGTTTGGGACTCCTTCTTGACGTACAATGGCCGGTCCTACTGGCAAAAGCCGGAGGTTTCTAACGCCGACCTCCACCTATTTACAGATGTGGCTGGCTTGGTGGGGTTTGGGGCCATTCTGGGCTCTAGTTGGTGTGTGGCCATGTGGCCGGACAGTTGGCATGTCTCTGGGCTCATGAAGAATCTGGCCTTTCTGGAGCTTTTCCCCATTTTGGTGGCGGTGGAGGTCTGGGGGTCACTTTTGCAGGATCAAAGTGTAGTGTTTCATTGTGACAATTTGGGGGTTGTTCAGGCCATTAATCGGCTGACAGCCTCCTCCACTCCGGTGGTTTGCTTACTTAGGCGGTTGGTTTTCCGATGTTTGTGTCTCAATGTGTATTGTAGGGCAGAGCATATACCGAGAGTTCACAATGTGATGGTGGATGCTCTCTCTCATTCACAGTGGTCGGAGTTTCTGGCTGTTGCCCCACAGGCGGAGCCGGAGGGGACGCCTTGCCCGGTGGACATCTGGTCGCTTGGTCAGGCAGAGTGATGGAATGGGTGCGTGGATCGGTTTCCAAGGCCACCTGGAATCGCTACAGTAAGGTGTGGGGTGAATGGGAACAATGGGAGTTGGATTTGGGTGGTTTTTGTTCCCCAACCGAGCGTCTCGGGGGGCTACTGCAGCTCTTGGACCGCTGGGAATCCGAGGGTAAGTCTCCCTCTGCAATCTCCGCACGTTTTTTTCGGTCTTAGCTTTCTATTTAAGCTGCGTGGGTGGGAAGATTTGACTAAAGTGTTTGTTGTGTGTCAGGCACTTAAGGGACTGCGATGCCAAGCTGTGTTGGTTGACGCGCGGAGGCTGGTTTCTGCGGTGCTTTTGTCAAGACTCTGTGGGGTGCTCCCGCAGATCTGTTACTCGGTGTTTGAGGCCCGGCTGTTTAAGTTGGCTTATTCGCTGGCATTCTTTTGGGCCATGCACATTGGGGAACTGGTGAGCCCTAGTAAGCGCAGCTGTGGGGGGGTGTTGTTTGCCGACATTCAGCGCGAGCCGGGGCGGATTTTGTTTCTGATACGAAGGTCAAAAATGGATGTCCTTGGAAGGGGTAAATGGGTGCGGTTGGGTGCTGTCCCTGGTTCAGATATTTGCCCGGTTGCTTCCTTTCAGTAATTCTGCGAGCTGCGCCCGGTTTCCTCAGGCCCCCTTTTGGTTCATGAGGATGGGAGTTTTCTGTCCCATTTTCAATTTATTTGAGTTATTCGTTCTGGATTGGAGGTATTGGGGGTTGACAGTAAGGAGTTTGGGGGGCATTCATTTAGGATTGGTGCTGCCACTGAAGCTTCTAGGCTGGGAATGTCGGCGCAAGCAGTTCAGAGGATTGGGAGGTGGGCATCTGGGCGTTTTGTCTCATATGTTCGTCCTTCCCGCCTCCTAAATTGATGTTTTCTCCTTAGGTGGGAGTCACCCCAGGGTCTGGGTGATCGGACACTCGTATGTCTTCTGGGCCAGATGGCGGGTGGCTGTCCGTCCAGGAGGTGAGCTGCTTGGTTTCACGCCTTCTGAAGCGGAGGTTTGCTGGTTTGGGAATAGAGGTATGAAGTAGTTCCGGCTCCTCCCTAAGCTAGTTCAGCTTGCCCGGCTTTTGGGTCCACCTAGTGTTCTTGTGATTCACCTGGGGGGTAATGATCTCAGGACTATGCCTATTTGGGGGTTGGGGAATGCAATTAAGAGGGATTTAGCACGGGTATTGGTTTTATTCCCAGACGTTCCACTGGTCTGGTCAGAGGGCATTTCACGAAACTACTGGCAGCGGGCCCATAATCAACGGGCGATGGACCGTTGTCGGGTTAAATTGAACCGGAGGGTCTCCAAGTTCGTTTGGGGTTAACGGGATTCCGGTGCGCCATAGGTGTTTGAGCGGGAGGCAGCTAATTTGTTCAGGAGTGATGGCGTGCACCTCACGGAGGTCGGGCTCGACCTCTTTAATCTTGCAATCCAGGAGGCAGTGGAACAGGCCTTGGTTGGTTTTGGTGGGGCTCCCCACTGATTTTAGGCTTAAAACAGCGGGGTTTGTGGCGGGGAGCGTGTCCTTGCCAACAGGTTTGGGGAGCAGATGGAATGTCGGGAGATGGACAAGGTGGGTCTCAACCTCCCCTGCTCTGTAAGGTAAACTTTCAAGTTACCAAATTGGACGTGCCCACCGAGCTAAGAGCCGGCTGGTGGTTAGAGCATTTAAGATGATGGGAATTTGGTTTGGACAAGGGGGGAGGCAAGACACCAGTGGGTAAAGTTTTTGGTGCATAGGCACCTGGTTAAGTTCGTTGGCAAGGACAGTTATTTAAGTTGAAGGCTGTAGGGCAATACGTGTTAATTTATATGTTAATTATGGTATGTATATATATTTATGTGTTTATTTATATTTGAATTAAAGGAAAAGAATAAAGTTCGGATGTGTCCTACAGTTGTAAGTTTTAATAAATGCTGTGGCCTGTTTCATCCACTATGCATTGTCTGTTGTTATTGGGGGGATAAGTGGGTAGTCTCTTTCTTTTAGTCGCACCACATTCCCTGCTACGTACATACAAGGCCCTGGGGAGTCAGCACAGCTAAACGTACAAGGGCACATGTATGAGTGTGGGGATGGTGCTAGTGATTGGCTGTATGTGTTTAAGGGAGTGGTTATGTGTTTGTAGTGGGGCAGGGATCATCTTACCTCAGTGCCTGTTTGGATTCTGGCCAGCAAACAACTTCCCTCCCACCCATCCTAATTTATGTTTTTTGTTTCGTCATAGCTAGCGGGGAGCGTGTCCTTTCCAACAGGTTTGTGGAGCAGATGGAATGTCAGGAGATGGACAAGGTGGGTCTCAACCTCCCCTGCTCTCTAAGGTAAACTTTCAAGTTACCAAATTGGACGTGCCCACCGAGCTAAGAGCTGACTGGTGGTTAGAGCATTTAAGATGATGGGAATTTGGTTTGGACGAGGGGGAGGCGAGACACCAGTGAGTAAAGTTTTTGGTGCATAGGCACCTGGTTAAGTTCGTTGGCAAGGACGGTTATTTAAGTTGAAGGCTGTAGGGCAATAAGTGTTAATTTATATGTTAATTATGGTATGTATATATATTTATGTGTTTATGTATTTGAATTAAAGGAAAAGAATAAAGTTTGGATGTGTCCTACAGTTGTAAGGTTTAATAACTGCTGTGGCCTGTGTCATCCAATATGCATTGTCTGTCTTTATGGGGGGGATAAGTGGGTAGTGTCTTTCTTTTAGTCGCACCACATTCCCCGCTACGTACATACATGCAGTCTAACAAATGCAGTTACTCGCAAGATACATTAAGACATATTCAGCTACTCACCTTACTCTGCACTACTGACAGCGAGGTTAGCCTACACTCCACTACTAAACCTCATTGCAATGTCTTAAACATGTACTCACATCTAGGCAGAACACCAACAAGCACGATATCAGTTTTATGCTAACCCACTCTTGTCATTAGAATGACACAGTTTACAATTGTTTGTTATTTACTAACATGTTTAGCACAAATGCCACTATGCATAATATCTCATTGCTGACCATACGTATGATACCTGTTTAAAAATAAAAATGTGCAACATAATCCTGTCATGAAAACGTAAGCTTTGGTTTGCCTGATGATGCTGTTATGGCACAGCAGTCTTGTGTGTTAACCCTATTGCATGAAAAATAAAGAATAAAAAAGGCAATACACCCCTGGCAAGCAGGACTCTCCAAATCCCATTGGTGAGGTTACTTTTGCCACACCCACTATGACCCTCATTTTTAAAAATGTGTTCTTCTGAGGTATGATGGCTCATAACATGAGTCTTTTTAGAATAATATCATACAATTATAGAAAGATCAGAAAGAAAGCCTTAGAAAGATAATTTAATGCAGAATGTAACAGGATTTATTAAAGGAAAATACAAGTTAAACACAGAAAGCCATCTCTGTTAGTATCGTGTCAGGTAACCTTCGGCTACTATTATAGCCTTGCAACTGAATCCAATAGAGTGAACCAAGTGTTTTAGTTAATTGGGCGTTATAATGTGAAGATTGTATTATTGCTTCTATCAATTGTTTTTTTGACTTGCTTGCTTCTTACTTACAACATGACAAGAACCTGAATCCTTTTGAAATATATATATAACTTCATCATCCTGGAAAAAGTCACGTGCCAGAGGCTTCAGTTTTGACTCAAGTAAATCAGTGATGTATTTTTTTATTTTTTTTTGCCATACTACGTGCTTTATGGTAGCTATAATGGATTAGGGCAGCAAATATTCTCTAATTCTTCTATTAACATACTTTATAATCATCGCTACCAATGACGACATTCTGGTCTTATTACCCACAGTTTCTCAGACCAATTAACATTTTAGTCCATTCTAATCTCTGTTTTTTGTTTGGGATTTAGAATTAGCTTTTTCCTTAGGATTTCTTTAAATTGTCTTAGAATGGGAGCCCTATTAGCTCTTATACATGAAAATGAAAATGAGAGCCAACTAACACCTTATTGGATCCATGCTGTGTTGTAAAAACATCTGCTTGGCTCTCACAATGATCAATCTCATTGGTTAGTTTAGGAAATCCATTTCATGTTACATAAGGCAGTTGCATTTTCTTTATCTGATGATTATTTAGCTATAATCTTTCAAGGAATAAAGCTAATTTAATATGTTGCATTACATTCTGCATAAAATTATATTTTTAGTAATATGTAATAATTTTCGGACATTGTAAAAATACTAATGTTAAGAGTCATCAAACATTAGATGTTCAGTACAAATGCCATTTTTAAAATTAAGATTATTATGTTTAGTTAATTAAGTATGTTGTATGGTGTCTCATTGCTGATTTCATCTCTTTCTGGTTTACCTTGTTTTTTACTTTGCACATAGTTTGGAGGATATAAGACACTCCAGAGTACTATACACCCATGTCTTGATAAAGTCTCTTGAAAAGAAGAAACCTATAGACTGTGGGTGTACAGACTGTGCTTACACATTTTTGTGCTTTCCCTTTAATTTTCTGGTACCTTTTTTTGAAGTTCCCAGCTGTAGTCACAAAGCACAAATTGGAGGTTTCTCAGTGTCCTCTATCCACACGTGTGACCCCCCCCGACTATAAATCGGACAATTACAAGAAAACTTACAGGAACAATACATATACATACCAGAGTATTGCAGTATGCAAAAAAAAATGCTTCAGACCTGAGGAAGAGAATAAAACTCACGAAAGCTTGTCTTTAAAATATTATGTTAGTCCAATAAAAAAAAAGTTATGATTGCATACTGCAAAACTCTGGTATATTAGCATCTTGGCATCTTGTCTACTGGACTAATTCGGCTGATTCAATATACACTACTATATATATATATATATATATATATATATATACATATTGTAACAGAACTGTCTGTATATGGATTACAATTATTTTCCCTCCATTCGTCTGTTTGTTCGGTATATTTCCCTGCCTGTACAGTCCCTATGTGTTCCCCTGTTCAACTACCGAAAGCCACACGAAGGCGCGACCACCGGGAAGCTGGCGTGTGCCTCCAATTGATCTCTCTGCAGCTACAGCGTGCCGTCAATTGATCACCTAGTAGCTGCGGTTAACCGCAGCTTAATTGACTGTTCCCGGGTGGTCTCAGTTACACCTAGCTGCCACACGATTGCAGTGTTCTGCAGTCTCCGGCACAACCAACAGTGCTCAGCCCAGACTCAGTGAGTGGAAAGCAGACACTTTCCCTCACCAAACACTGCTGAACCTCCAGCATTCCTTGATTCCCGCGCCAGTTATTGAACCGAACGCCGGCTTTCGGGACTTTGTATTACATGAGGGTACCCAGATTGCATGCCATGGAGCCTGTTCGTGTACTTAAAGACTTTGGCTCCATGACAATTAAACTGTATTCGTGTGGTCTGAGCGATATTCTGTATTAATGTAGAAACATAGAAACATAGAATGTGACAGCAGATAAGAACCATTTGGCCCATCTAGTCTGCCCAATTTTCTAAATACTTTCATTAGTCCCTGGCCTTATCTTATAGTTAGGATAGCCTTATGCCTATCCCACGCAAGCTTAAACTCCTTTACTGTGTTAACATCTACCACTTCAGCTGGAAGGCTATTCCATGCATCCACTACCCTCTCAGTAAAGTAAAGTAATACTTCCTGATATTATTTTTTGTCCCTCTAATTTAAGACTATGTCCTCTTGTTGTGGTAGTTTTTCTTCTTTTAAATATAGTCTCCTCCTTTACTATGTTGATTCCCTTTATGTATTTAAATGTTTCTATCATATCCCCCCTGTCTCGTCTTTCCTCCAAGCTATACATGTTAAAATCCTTTAACCTTTCCTGGTAAGTTTTATCCTGCAGTCAATGAACCAGTTTAGTAGCCCTTCTCTGAACTCTCTCTAAGGTATCAATATCTTTCTGAAGATACGGTCTCCAGTACTGCGTACAACACTCCAAGTGAGGTCTCACCAGTGTTCTGTACAATGGCATGAGCACTTCCCTCTTTCTACTGCTAATACCTCTGTGCGCTCAGACCTGAGCTATCTGGGGATATGCTACATGTGTATAATTGTTGCATTATTGGTCACATTGTATATTTTATTGCCTTTTTCTGTATCATTGTCCCTACGTGTGTAATAGCGATTTGCCTCTGTCCTGGGAGAAAATTTAGTTTGCAACAAAATCCCTGTTTTAACAAGCCTCAGAGGAACAGCATTTTGTTTAAACATGCGTACGTACGCCTATTTTGTGCAGTTCCAAAGAACCGAACAAACTACCGAAACACCCGACCTCCCACTGAGGTCGTGTGCCGCTCATTTACCTCCCAGACCTTGCGATTAACCGCAAGGTAATTGACGAAAGGCATGGTGGTCCTCGTTCGTTTGACAAACATGTGGCAGTCGCCATTTTAAAGTCGTCGAACGCTCAGCGGTGGAAAGGCAGCAATCCTCTGGAACTATTTTCGGACACTTATTCCGCCACACACCGCTGATAAGTACCGAGTCCTCGTTCATACGGTTAATATCTCCCGAACACGTTAATCACTTTGCCGTTCAGGACTTTCCTTTCACACAAGACATACCGACCCCAGGTAGCTACAATTATGGAACTCTTTACTTAAACTTTACTCGACGGTATTGAGAACTGTGTTCGTGGGATCTGAGTGCTATTCGCCTATATTATGCGCTCAGATCCAAGCTATCTGTGGGTATGTGGAACAGGGGGAATATGTTCGGTTAAATATAAGTTATAGATTTTAATACAGTTTTGTAAAATATAAAAAGGACATGTTTTTCTCTACCTGGAGATAATTAGGGTCTCTGCAACCACTTAAGTTAATTATCTCCAGGATAGAGAGGAGGGGTTACACTGTTACTGTGGGTGTGTTTACTAATTGTACTGTACACTGATTGGGGCTGTATATTTTGTCACAGTCTTCCACAAGGTCCCATGTGGGAGTTCCCTTGCTGGAAGACCATCATAAAAGGGCTGAGTTGGCCATCAATAAATCAGATCGTTTACCCCTTCATGAAGTCTCGACTCATGTTTGGGGGATTGGGAGCTCTAATCACTACTTCACTCTTCTCAGCTTGGATTTTGGGAGACGCTACAAGGATCAGCGCTGCACGGATAGCAGGATCCTTTAGGATCCTTTACAGAGTTACTTCCCAATTATCTCCTGGACAGAGAGGGAGGAGTTGTGGTGCATTGTGGGGATATTTTGTATCTGTGTGTCAGGACTCTCTATATGTCTGTCCCTTGTCAAAGTCTCATAACTGGTCCCCTAAGGAGTGTCCACCAGGAGGGAGACCTGCATAAATACTGGGCAGGTAGCCCTCAATAAACCAGAATCCTGTTTTACCCTCAATACAGAGCTTGGTCTCGTGATTGGGGGGATTTACTGTACGTGGTTAGAGACTGATTGCTGGGAATGTAAGCCGCTTGGATGCTGTGTCTGCCCGTCTGTTAGCAGCTATTCGTGGGATTACCGTTCGGGAGTTTGGAGTGCTACTGGGTATACTGTTCGGGAGTTTGGAGCATTCCCCTGGTTCCAGTTTGGGAGTTTGGGGTTCTACAGTAGCTGTGCCTGTACCTCAGCAAAAGGGAAGTTCTACTAAATGGTGGTTTAACCGCTTTATGCCGGGCGAACCGTAATATACATACACACACACATATATATATATATATATATATATATATATATATATACAGGGCTGCCATCAGAAATTTTGGGGCCCCTGACAAAGCACAAGGTCTGGGCCCCCCCCCCCGACCCCTCCCTCCCGGGCCCGCCCACGCCCTACCAAGTCCGCTGACAATGATGCGGGACTGAATGTGGTGTGTATAGTGGAAGTGAATTAGAATGTGTGTAATGGATGTAGTGTTTGTGTGTATTAGATACTGTTTGTGCAGTGAATGCAGAGTGTGTTAGTGTAGCGGATGCAGTGTGTATAGTGAACGCAGAGTGTGTTTGAGTAGTGGATGTAGTGTGTGTTTGTGTAGTGGATGTAGTGTTTGTATGTACTAGATGAAATGTGTTTAGTGGATGCAGTGTCTGTAGTTGATGTAGTGTGTGTATTAGACGCAGTGTCTGTGTATAGT
The DNA here is from genome assembly GCF_036172605.1 of Pelobates fuscus. NCBI lineage: Eukaryota > Metazoa > Chordata > Amphibia > Anura > Pelobatidae > Pelobates > Pelobates fuscus. The sequence continues at coordinate 235,657,055 of NC_086320.1, forward strand.
GAATGCAGAGTGTTTCAATTTGTGGTGGATGTTGTGTGTGTATTGTGAATACAGGATGTTTGTGTAGTGGATGCTGTGTGTACAGTTAATGCAGAGTGTGTGTCAGTATAGTGAATCCAGAGTGTGTGCATAGTTTAGTGAATGCAGAGTGTGTGTTAGTGTGTAATGAATGCAGAGTGTGTCAGTGTTATGAATGTAGTGTGTGTGTTAGTGCAGTGAATGCAGAGTGTTTGTAAATGTGTAGTGAATGCAGAGTGTGTGTTAATGTGTAGTGAATGCAGAGGGTGTGTTAGTGTGTAGCGGATGCAGAGTGTGTGTTAGTGTAGTGAATGCAGACTGTGTTAGTGTGTAGCGGATGCAGAGTGTGTGTTAGTGTAGTGAATGCAGAGTGTGGTAATGTGTAGCGAATGCAGAGTGTGTGTCAGTATAGTGGATGCAGTGAGTGTGTTAGTGTGTAGTGTATGCAGAGTGCATGTTGTATTAGTGAATGCAGTGTGTGTATTGTATTAGTGTATGCACTGTGTGTGTTAGTGTATGCAGTGTGTGTTGTATTAGTGTATGCAGTGTGTGTTGTATTAGTGTATGCAGTGTGTGTGTTGTGTCAGTGTATGCAGAGTGTGTGTTGTGTCAGTGTATGCAGAGTGTGTGTTGTGTCAGTGTATGCAGAGTGTGTGCTGTGTTAGTGTATGCAGAGTGTGTGTTGTGTTAGTGTATGCAGTGTGTGTTGTGTCAGTGTATGCAGAGTGTGTTGTGTTAGTGTATGCAGTGTGTGTTGTGTTGGTATATGCAGTGTGTGTTGTGTTAGTGTATGTAGTGTGTGTGTGTTGTGTCAGTGTATGTAGTGTGTGTGTGTTGTGTCAGTGTATGCAGTGTGTATGTGTGTTGTGTCAGTGTATGTAGTGTGTGTTGTGTCAGTGTATGTAGTGTGTGTGTTGTGTCAGTGTATGCAGTGTGTGTGTGTGTGTGGGTTGTGTCAGTGTATGTAGTGTGTGTGTTTTGTCAGTGTATGTAGTGTGTGTGTTTTGTCAGTGTATGTAGTGTGTGTGTTTTGTCAGTGTATGTAGTGTGTGTGTTTTGTCAGTGTATGTAGTGTGTGTGTGTGTTTTGTGTCAGTGTATGCAGTGTGTGTGTTTGTGTGTTGTGTCAGTGTATGTAGTGTGTGTGTGTGTGTAAATGTCCAATGAGGAGGGGGAGGGGGGGCATTTTAACATTATTAAAAAAAAAAAAAAATTAATTAAATTGTTTCTCCCCCCTCCCTGCTTACCTGTGTCTAGGGAGGGGGGGAGATTCCATCCCTGGTGGTCCGGTGGCATGATGGTGGGGCCCCCGGCTCCCTGTTACCGCAGAGGGGGCCCAGGCAGCACACTGCTTTTCCTCTTCTCTCCTCCAATAACTCTCGCGAGACCAGCGGAGCGTTGCCATGGCAACCGGGTCTCGCGAGAGTTATTAGCCGGGAGGAGAAGAGAAGAACAGGAAGTGTGCTGCCTGGGCCCCCTCTGCGGTAACAGGGAGCCGGGGGCCCGGGGCTGCACACATAGATCGCGCTATTCGCTATCTATGTGTGCAGGGAGGGAAAGTGGGGCCCAGGACTGCCAGAGCAGTCCGGGCCCCCCAGGGCCGCCGGGCCCGTGACAACTGTCACGGTTGTCACCCCCTGATGGCGGCCCTGTATATATATATATATATAATAGTCTTCGTAAAAAGTTACATTTTACTTGTAATCGCTCAAAATATTTTAAAAAAATCTACTTTTCAGTCTGTATCCACAGACTTTCATCAGGATAAGCATACAAATAGTACATACGGACGGCCGACGAAGATGGCTGTGTGAACGAGCTGCTCCTCGTGGCCCCAGCATATACCGCTTCAACTAAGCGCACCCCACACGCACTCACCTCAACATGGGGCGCACTAAAAGGCAGTCAGAGCCCCAGGGTACCCCGAGACCAACGGGATCCGGGGCAGAGCCCTCTATCCGCTCCTTCCTCGTCACTCCACGAGACTTTGCGTCCCAGCCGGAAATGGAGGCCGCAACTGAGACCGCGACTCCCGCCGGATTTTCCCCGGCTTCATCAGCCTCCCCAGAGACACAGGGCACGCTAGACGGGGACCTGCGCGCCCTCCTGCCCAATTTACTAACCAAGGCAGACCTGGACGCCCTCTCCGACCGCCTCAGCAGAGTCATAAGGGAGGAACTGGCCCAGGTAAGGGCAGATGTAGCCTCACTAGACACACGCCTTACTGTCACAGAGACTGAAACTGGCACCCTCCGGTCTGATGCAGACCTCGCCCGCACCTCCATTACCAACTGTGAATCCAGCTTGGCCCACCTGACCACCTGGGTAGATGATCTGGACAATAGGGGCCGCAGACTCAATCTAAGAGTGCGGGGGGTGAAGGAGGGGGGCCCGACAGAGAACCTGCCAGAGCTCCTACGCACAGTGTTTAGCCATGCCCTGGGGGGACAACAAATTCACAGACTGGGCCTGGTCAGAGCCCACCGCGCTTTGCGCGCACCTCCTGCGCCCGGTGAACAGCCACGGGACATTGTCTGCTGCCTTGACAACTTTGCCATGAAGGAAGATATACTGCGCGGCGCACGCCGCATGAACACAATCCGCATAGATAACCAGCATATATCCATATACCAGGATCTCTCCCGCTACACCCTGCAGGCAAGAAAGGCTCTCAGACCAATCACCACGGCGCTTCAAGCAGCAGGTGTTCCCTACAGATGGGGATACCCCTTCTCGCTATCCGCACGCAGAGGATCAGACCTCCACGTCATAAGGTCCCCGACAGATGTCCCGGGATTCCAGCGCTCCCTTGGGCTCCCGCAGGTGCAGGTTCCGAACTGGCTGACCCACCAATTCATACGCCAAGCTACAGGCCCTCCACCACCACCACCGAGCAGAGATCAAGGCAGGAACAGGCCCCAACGTGACCGCCCATGGCACCCGGACCCAACAGGGCCCGAGGAATAAACACCGCAGCAGCCCTATCACGACAAGAGGTGACGAAGCACCAACGCGACCATCCATCACTCCATGAACTTGTGAGTACTTTCCATTGACTGGGGACATTGTCCAGACACACGCTACACCACAGGGGGGGAAATGGCATGCACCTTGGGAGGGGGGCACGTGGGGGACCGGGACACAGTCACACATGGAAGCTAAACCTACACAGGGACACAAACGCCACTACGGGCGGAAAAAAGACTTCAGGCCTTCAGAAACAGTGAACATTGCAAGAGGCCTAGAAAAACTGACCTCAAAGGCACCAAGGGCCATCCAGGACGCTTCACAAATATGAGACATAACTGCTATAATTTGGCGGGAAGAGGGGGGTGAAGGGGATGTTATTCACTGCACAGACATGCGACCCCAACAGACATACGACCCTAAGGGAGGGACGGGGGGGGGGAGGGGGGAAAAAACAAGGGGAAAAAAAAAAAAAAAAAAAAAATGGGGGGGGGGGGAAGGGAAAAAAAAAAAAAAAAAAGAGGGGCAAAATGATACGACAATAAAGATAACGACACGTAAAGGGGGGAAGAGGGGGGAGGAGAAAGAGGGGTAAAATAAAAAGGGGGGGGGGAAATAATAATAAAGGAGAAAAAGAAAACAAAAAAACAATTAAAAAAAAAAAAAAGGGGGGGGGGGACAAAACAGGACAACATGGGGAAAAAAGAGAGAAATGGGGGAAAAAAAGGGTGGGGAAGGGGACAAGGGAGAGAGGGAAGGAGAACACATAAGGCGTTCCCCACGCACGAAAGGGGGGAAGGTAAAGGGAGGGGAGGGGGGAGGGAGACACAGGTCGCTAAGGCGAGAGGGTGGGAACGTATAGACAGCTCTGACACATCGGGCGGGGGAAAAATAGGACGAATATGAAGACAGGGGATAGGATCAAAGGGAATACACAACCACAGACACCACAACGCGACCAGGCACCCCGGAGCAGACGTGAGGTGGAAAACACATGACTGGAACAGGCGCAGACACCTCCACCCTTAGGGTTTAATGCACAGGCGTATGACCCGAATGCAACTAACAGCACTGCACGGTGAAGCTCACCAACGCGACACACGCACCGCTCCACCTATAGGACCACCAGACCCACGCCCACAGGCCCCCCCCCACGGAGACATGAACCCAATCCCGCAGCGACCCACGGAATACTCGCACTCACACCCACACCCCGCAACCCACACAATGGAATACGACCAAGGGAAGATCGGAGACATGGAACACACAAAACAGGCTGGACACAGATGACATGGCGCATAACATGCCCCACGATCCACACACATAGGGGTAGCTTACCCAGACAGATAAAAGGGCCTACACGAGCCACACCACCACACTATCAGTCAAACACTGGTCATTGCCTCGGACGGCTAGACAGACGGTTGTACCCTATACCCGACGCTATTCAAGGCCGACGGAGACCATCCCCCCCATCGACCAGAAACCGGTACGGGATACCCGAACCCCCCACAAGGTAAGGACTAGAAGCACTCCCACTTAGGCAGAGTGCCCACTGTCCAGGAGTGGGCCCGGGCCTCAGCTCCACTGAGCCTTTGGTCCTCACTACCAGGACATTAGTCCACTTACCAGATCTAATACTAGGTCACATTAGGACCAACACCGACACGCCACAGTGCACACACACCTACACAACCCTTTTATTTCTTCTCCCCCCTCACCCTCTTCTTTCGCTTCCTCCCCCCCTTGCCTACCCCCTCACGCCCCGATCCCTCCCCACCCACCGCTGTGGGTGTCACAGATGGCCGCCCAAGGGACGCAAGCCCCGGGGACTGCCCGCTACATCAAGGAAAATCTGAACGTCATTTCGTACAACGTCCGAGGCCTCAACATACGGGAAAAACGCTCCCGACTCTTACGAGATCTGAAACGATACCACACATCCGTAGCGTTCATCCAAGAGACGCACTTCCAGGAGAACCGTACACCATCCCTAAGAGACCGCAACTACCCACAAGGACTCTTCAGCAACAACCCACTGCGCCGCACACTGGGCGTCGGTATCCTGTTCTCCAGGGGGACCCCATTCGTTGAATCAGACACACTTCGCTGCCCTCATGGCAGATACATCTTTGCGAAGGGGACCATACACGGCCAGACATACACCTTTGCGAATATTTATGCGCCAAATGCTAACCAATACAGATTTCTCCGAACGACGCTGACCACCCTGATGGGATTCACGGAGGGCACAATGATTATAGGCGGAGATTTCAACCTACCGCTCCATCACCAAGACACCTCGGCAAACTCCGCTCAACAGGCACCCAACAGGCACGCGCGAACGATACAGCTCCTACACCACCACCAACTCACGGATTGCTGGAGAGCACTGAACCCCACTGCAAGGGACTACACATTTTATTCCACGACTCACGCCACCTACACCAGGCTGGACTACTTCCTCCTGCCATACCACCATCTACCCCTCCTCGTAGAAGCAGAAATTCTGCCCATGACATGGTCAGACCACAACCCCATTCGGATAGGACTCAAGTCACCCCTGTTTCGACCTCGCCAGGTCTCTTGGCGCCTCAATGAATCGATCCTTGCAGACCCAATCCTGGTCACAACGACAAAACAAACTATCCAAGACTACTTTCGCAACAACGAAACCGAAGACACGACGCCCCTGATGTGCTGGGAGGCACACAAAGCAGTACTCCGTGGACATTTTATTGCGCACTGCTCGACACGGAAAAAGGCACACAACAAACAAATACAAGACCTCAACAAGGACATAGCGGACCTGGAATACCACCACAAACGGACAATGGACCCGTCCACATACCGCGATCTGATTCTCAAGCGAACCCAGCTCACCGAACACCTGAACCGAGCAATTCAACGCTCCTTCCAACAATTCCAACATCTGGTATATGAACACGGAAACAAATGCAGCAGACTCCTAGCAAACCTGCTGAAACAGCGCAGAAATCACCTATATATCCCCAAGATTAAAAACACTGACCAACAAATGTGCCATCTCCCGGACCAGATCGCAGCGGCGTTCACCCAATACTACGAAGACCTCTACAATCTACAAGGTGTCGCACAGGCTAACAGGGAACCCCGCAAGACAGAGGCCATTCATGCATATCTTGAAGCAGCCGGACTGAAACAGTTATCTACCCCAAACCGGGATGACTTGGAGGCCCCTATAACAGTAGAAGAACTGGCGTACGCGATCAAAAAAGCAAAGACAGGGAAAGCACCAGGGCCAGACGGACTGCCGCTGCAATACTATAAAACCTTCCTACCAGACCTCCTGCCGAAACTACATTCAGCTCTGAACTCAATTCTAGACGGCGCTACCCCCTCAGCCCCATTCACGGCAGCAAACATCACCCTCCTCCCGAAAGAGGGTAAAGACCTGACATCCTGCGCAAGCTACCGCCCGATATCGGTCCTGGATGTGGATGTCAAACTCTTGGCGAGCGTGCTGGCCAACCGATTGGCACCACTACTCCCGGACCTGGTCCACCCAGACCAGACTGGGTTCATCCCCGGAAGAGAGGTCCGAGACAACACCATACGGGCACTGAACCTGATCTCCGTAGCAGCGCAATCTGACCAACAGACCCTGATCCTCTCCACGGATGCCGAAAAGGCTTTTGATAGGGTGGACTGGGAATTCCTCTTCGAAACCCTCCGGAGCCTGGGCATCGGCCCCAAATACATACAATGGGTAGAGGCGCTCTACAGTTCACCGACAGCTAGACTCCGCATCAACGGGGCCCTCACAGACCCGTTCTACATCCGCAACGGAACACGCCAAGGGTGCCCCTTATCCCCCCTGCTCTTTGCACTAACCCTGGAGCCATTCCTTAACAACATTAGAGGCAACGAGGCGATCCATGGACTCCGTATAGGCCGATCACACCACAAAGTCCTGGCATACGCGGATGACCTGCTCTTCATTGTACAACAACCGGCCACGACAATCCACACGATCATAAATGAATTCGAAAAATACGGCAAGGTCTCCAACTTACGCATCAACTACAGCAAATCAGAAATCTTAAACATTAATGTTAGACACACCCAAACGCAGACGCTCAGACACCGCTTTCCCTTCCGCTGGTGCACCACCAAGATGAGATACCTAGGGGTCTGGCTCACACCAGACCCAGCGGATCTCTACCAACACAATTACCTACCACTTCTCAAAACCGCGCAGGCCGAACTTCAGGCCTGGAATACCTACTACATGTCGTGGCTAGGCCGCATCAACGCGGTGAAGATGACCCTACTCCCTAAATTCCTCTTCATCTTCCAGACGATACCAATCGCAGCGCCGAAGAGCTTTTTCACATCCATCCAAGCGGCAGTCCGTCACTTCATCTGGAAGGGCAGGGCCCCCCGAATAGCCCACTCCCAGTTAACACTCCCTAAAATCAAAGGGGGACTGGCTCTTCCCGACTTCAGGAAGTATTACACTGCGACCCACCTCACCCGAATCATCGGCTGGTCGACAGCACCAAGAGATAAGCTATGGGTTCGACTTGAAGCAGATAGCTCCGACTGCGACCTCCGAGCCCTACCGTGGATCACCCCAGAAGCGAGCCGACGCACCACGCACGCGAACCCATTTGTGAAAGCCACCCTCCGCATTTGGCACCAAAACGGCCCCAAATACTACCTCACAACACACCCGAGCCCTCTACTCCCACTCAGGAGAAACCCAGAGTTCCCAGCGGGAGACATGGGGCCCACCCTGAGACCGCGGACCGACACCACAATACCCCGAATGATGGACGTACTCACGCCCCCTTGCTCTATAAAACCACTTGCGGACCTGTTCCCGGACCAAAGGCATACCTTCCTCCACACTATAGCAAGGGAACAAATGCAGAGATATGCACGCTCGATCCCCCAACGACCGAGCCTCACGCGGGATTGTACAGAGTTTGAGTCCATGTGCCTGTTGGAGGCACCCCCCCTGAGAGCGATCTCCCAGATCTACACCACACTGACGACTGGACGATACCTACTGGCGCCACCGTGCATTAGGCGTTGGGAAGAAGACCTAGACGTAACGCTCACGGACGCAGACTGGGATAAGATCATAACACTCACCCAGAAGACCCCAGGGTCAGCGAGGCTCCAAGAAAATTCGTATAAAGTCTTCACGAGATGGTACATCACCCCAACGAATCTACATGCTAGAGACAGCACGAAACCAAACACATGCTGGCGATGCGGAAAGGAGCCGGGATCGTTCCTCCACCTATGGTGGGACTGCTCCCTCATCCGTCCGTTCTGGGAAGCGGTGGGCCGAGTACTTCACGAAACCACAGACGAAAACATCCCAGTGGCACCGGCACCATTTCTACTACACCATACCACAACACCCACACCGGCATACAAACGATCAGTGATACCAAGGCTCCTCAATGCAGCGAAAGCAACAGTCCCAATCTTCTGGAGACAACCATGCACCCCCTCACTCAAGCGCTGGGTGGAGGAGGTGGAAGACACCCGGAGATTCGAGGACCTAAAGGCAACAACTACAAACACCAAAGAAAAATACCGTACAAGATGGTTCTACTGGCTAAGACACATCGCCTCGGATGACTTTGTGACGCTCTTGAATACATCTGAACACTGAGAGGAACACATGGGCAACAGGTGGGGGGTGGCCATCTGGGGCACCGGCGGAGTGGAGATGCCCAGAACAGAGATGGGAGACACACAGAGACCGGCTGACTAAGATACCCGCTTGCCGCCAAGCCGCCCCTCCCCCCCCCCCCTTTTTTTTTTTTTTTTTTTTTTTTCTCTTCTTCTTCTTCTTCCTCTCTCCTCCTCTTCCCCTCGTCCTCTTCCCCACCCTCCCGTCCTCCCCACACACATACCGGACTCACACCAAACACGACCACAACCCCTAGAGGGAGGCACACAGACATACAAACATAAACCAGATCCCAACTAACAACATAACCTACAATTTTAACCAAAGCACAACCCCATGCACTGCCTACGAGCATACCAAGACTCAGAACAGACGCTACGGACTGAGCCACAAACACGCCCCCACTATCCCAAGCTATATAGAACGGTTGAAACCGCTAACACCGG
>NC_086320.1:235671176-235721176 GCF_036172605.1 Pelobates fuscus
AACATGTTTTCCAAGGTTATTAGTTTTGCCTGTTTCAGGGGCAATATTGAGCACAGGAGGCGTCTCACGAAGTGCGGTAATTCCGCGTCCGGCACCGTCTCTACCACTCCTCTGATCTTGAGGTTCATGGATCGCCTTGCGTCCTCCATGGACGTGACTTTCCGTTCCAGGGCGGTATGTTGTGCTCGCATGGACCTCAACTCAGACTGTAAGTGAGTTGTCTGTTGTTTGATGTTGTGGGAGTCTGTTTCCAGAACTCCCATGCGGCCTGTCAGGCCTTGAAGGTCGGCACGGAGTGCGGCCACGTCCGCCTGTATGTCTCGCCGTAGGCCCGCCAGCAGCTCTTGCATGTCGGCCTTGGTTACCGGCGATGAGTCGTTTGTTATCGGGGGTGGCGCTGGGGTCACCTTTGGTCTTGGAGGGGCTTGTAGGAGGTGGACTCCAGACTCCAGAGTGTGATCATCCGAGAAGTCGGAGCTGTCATCGGGGTAAGACGCCATCTTGGCTTGTGCGTCTCCATGTGCCTGCCGCCATAAGTCCCCAATGTTCATGCCGAAGTTAGGTTTGTCAGCTTTTTGCTTTTTAGTTTTGCGCCCCATGATGTCGTGTATGTGATCGGGGGTCCCGTAGGGTTGCTATCGCAAGTTTCTGCCGGGTTTATTGCTTATTTCTGGCAGAGTTTGTCGGAGCTCCGAGGAGATGCGACCGTTCAGGTTGGATGCTAGGCTCCGCCCCCTCACACTATATTTTAATAAAGACATTGGATTTTCTTACCCTATATGTATAGAAAACACCAAATATGTATACATAGCACAATATTAAATATGCATAAAATGGAAAAACAAATTTACAAAAGTGCAAAAAAAAAAAACATTTTTTACTTTTAAGAATCTCTATATAACAAGTGCAACTAAATAAAACTAACTAAAACTAGATAAACTAATTAGGCTCTTTGGTGCCAGCAGGGATTTAAACTTGCTGGAACGTGTTGCATGACAGTCTATGTCATCACCGAACATTAGAGCCCTGCACTGCATGGCGGCATAGACCATCATGCAGTCGAAAAGGGTTGATTTAATTTAAAGGGATGTTATAGGCCTCAAAACATCTTTAGCTTAATAACGTTTTATTATATAGATTAGTGTTTCCCAACCCAGTCCTCAAGTACCCCCTACCATTCCTGGATTTAGGGATTACCCTGTTGTGTCTTTTTTTTTTTTCCTAAAACACCTTAGACACAACTGGGTAATCCCTAAATCCAGGACGGTTAGGGGGTACTCGAGGACTGGGTTGGGAACCACTGATCTATACAATAAAACTTTATTAAGCTAAAGATGTTTAGCCATTGAGTTTAATTGCAGGTGAAAGTAGCATTAAGCTCTTCCCTTTCCCCCTTTTTCCAAATATCTGCTTTTCTATATTAAACATATTCATTTTTTCATCTTATATCTTTTATTTTTTCTAAATTCTTAGACATTCTACTGCAGTCTAAATGAGTCTCTATTAACAACTCAAAAGTGACATTGCCACTTCAAACAGGCATCCAGCTGTCACTTTTCCAGAGGTAATAGGTTTATATTCTTCCCATATGAATTATAAACAATAATATGCACTTGAAGTGGAATTTAACTTTGGTGTAATGTAAAACCGCGCTTATAGTTACCTCAATTTTTCATTATTTTTCATCTCAAATAAAGAAAGTAGGGATTTATTCTTTTATATCCCAAAGTTTAATATTTAATTCAACATATGTAGTCTTTTATTAATTACAAATCTAATAAAAGTCAAATCACAATACTATAAAATACTGCAATTCTAAAGCAACAAGAAGCAAATAGTGCTTTCTGCAGTGTACAATATTCTAATTTCTAAAGAAATCTGATTTATATTACTAGCAAATTGCTTCTTCTAGTCAAGACAACTTTAGAATTAAAAAAATTAAAATAAGAAAAGGTTAGAAAATGAAAAAAAAATACATTAACCAACCTTAAAATTAGATAATAGAATTAAAAAAAATAAAACATATTAGCCATATAAAGCCATGATTTGCCTCGAACTGGTATAATTAATCTACATCTGCTGAATTTCTGAACTGGTGATATGTGATCATAGTAATGCTTTGGGACAACCTTTGTAAAGTAGAGGCATTGCAGTGTGAGGAGTTAGCTTTCATGGTATTGTTTATTTCTTTCTCATTAGGTAGTTTATTACATCTGCATAAAGTTAAAAATATATAAAATAAAATGTATAGTACAGTCTGTTACAATTTAGTATAGTTATTTTTGTCAGTTTTTTGTTAAGAAAAGTCTACCGAAACAACGTTCCAAATTTATTAGGGAAGTTATTGGTTTAGTTAATTTTATTTGTAGACTTAAATTCATTTTTGGTGTAATTCATTTATTTTCCATTTTCCCACTACTCAAACATAAAAGAAATCGAGTATAACGTTGTGGGTTGTGCAGTTTTATTTTTTGTTTGTGTTTGCTTTTTTTCAGTTGACTGTTACTTTCCATCAATAAAAATAATCCCTTGTTTGTATTTCCTATTTTTATAATCATGTTTTGAAACTCTGCACTGCAGAGCCAGTAACATTATCCTGCAATATGCAATTTGATTGCCACCATGCAATATGTGGTTCTTCATTTCTGGGCAGTGTCTAGACATCCATATCCATTCTGCTCAAAATTAGTCTTCTAGTCAAAAACTGCTACATGCCTTTGCCATGATTTTAATTTAGCCATCTCACTGTAATGGCTTTTATGATAGTTTCAGCTGAAAATAGCTTCTGCCTAGAAATATAACTTCTACTATTATTTGGGATACTAGACCATGTATGTTCTACTTTTACTGAAAGATTAAAGTAGTTCTAGCACTAATCCATACACTAATACAAGCCCTAGCTATAAAAAGTATATAAAAAAAATATGAAAGATAAAAAAAATACCTAATAGTGTAAGGGTAAATAATGACTCATTTGTAGTTTAAATGAACCATTAAAGCATGCCAGCTTGTTGAGGAGCTTTAGGGATTAATAGAGTGGTAAGGTTGCACTTTGTTGTTAGACAGCTGGGAGGGAGCTGCTCCTGCATAAAGCAGAAGGCAATACCTCTCATAAAGGACTGTTGGAATTTAGAACTTATTTCTGAAAAGAATTGGAGACTTAGAGTAGAAATACCAAAACATTTGCCCTGTCTCTTCAAGCTTCTGTAGAAGAATTCCATTGGTCACGTGATCATCAGCACTGCTTATCGCTCATTGGATGAGCAGATCTGTGGTAAAATCATGGCAAAGGCATGTAGCAGTTCTTGACTAGAAGACTAATTTTGAGCAGAATGCATATGGATGTCTAGACACTGCCCAGAAATGAAGAACCACATATTGTCACTTTAAAAGCTGACTCAGACTAAAAAGCAGAGAAGAGCATCTATGATGGTGGATATCTGTTAAAACCAGGATACTTCCTATTGTGCCAAGAAGTAATATATCCAGAGGACCCAGGATGCAGGATCACATAAAGGATGATTTATTAGGACACAAATTACAAATTAAAATATAACAGAAAAAGTCCACCAAAAATATCGCCACCTGACGCGTTTCGGCGTTACAGCCTTCATCAGAAGTGGTGATTCTGCTCTTCTCCGTTGATTCTCTTTTTTAAAATCAAATCTTGGCGCCGTTTTCTCCCCTTCTGGTTATTACTTCCGTGTTCGCCATCAATGTCCGTCTATCACGTTCGGCGCACATATTCACATCCTTGCGCCGTGATGTCAGGACATGGCCGTAATATCGGAAGTTACTGGCAGCCATTTTTAAAAGTCCATCCAATGCAGCATTTGCCAGTACTCTTTCTGTCGTAAAAATATCTTAAGCGGCATATTAAAAATGTATGTGAAATTAGAAACATATGCTTACAAAGAAGTAGTCAGGACCTTTACTCTATAAATATTAATAGAAAAGTTAAGCAATTGAGACACATAAATTGAATATCAAATAAAATATTAAAGTATATACACAATAAAAATTGATATCATTAAATCTTATATGAAGTAAACATCATGATAATAATCAGAGGAATAAAACAATAAAAATACATAAAATGAGATGCAATAAAAAGGAGAAAAAGGGAGAAAAAACACATTAAATAAAATGTATAAAAACATTTAAATACAAAAATAAAAGTGCATTAAAACATTTAAATACAAGAATTTCGAAATAAATTATTGTATTTTAGTCTGAGTCAGCTTTTAAAGTGACTCAGCTACATGTGAGTTTGACCAATAACATGGTGTTTTAATATTAGTTTTTACTATATTACCATATGGTCTTTTATCTCATTTTTTAGGAATATTTCTTATGAAGTATTGGTAAATTTTATGTCATTTGAGTGCTCTCACCATTTTATATTTCACATAAATAAATGTATGTCCTAGCTTGCCAAAAACATTATATCCAAAATATGATACAAATCTAACACTAATTAGAATTGAGCGGACACCTGGATGTTCGGGTCCGGCGGGTTCGGACGAACTTTGAAAAAAGTCCGGGTTCGGGCTCAAACTTGACCCCGAACTTGACCCCGAACCTGAACCCGATTGAAGTCAATAGGGACCCGACCTTTTGGCCACAAAAATCCCTCTAAAAAACTCCTTGAAAGAGCTAGAGAGCTGCAAAAGCAAGTAAAATGGGGGTAAGAGTAGGACAAGTGCCTTGCAAACAAATGTGGATAGGGAAATCACTTAAACATACAAATAAAAAATACAGCTGAGCCATAAAATAGCACTAGATGGGGGCGTGGCTAGCGGCCGACCGGGAAAGGCGCATGGAGTAAGAGCTCCCAGGCCGACGAACCCGAGAGCTACAGACAGCCGGTACAGCCCCTCTAATCCCGACCCTGCAAAGCTCCATCGGGCAGCTAGAGCTCACATGGCTCCCTCCAAGCAGCTAAAAATCACGGACCCGATCAGGTCTGCCAAAAAAAAGCGCCTTCGTTCCAGCCAAGATGGCGACGGCAACATGGCGCCTGCCTCTAGCGCCGAAGATCAGCCAGACACAGGCGATCCCACAGGCCGTTATACAGACAACCCAGTGAGTGAAAGGAGCCTCTATATTATGCTACAAGAGCTCAGGGTTACCTTACATACGGACTTCAAACAAATGATGGCAGACTTCAAACAGGACTTGTCTGAGCTGGGTGACAGGACTGACAGACTGGAAGTCCGCACAGAGGAAATATGTTCAGCTCACAAAGTGCAAGCTCTCAGTGAGGAACAAACGCAACTAAAAAGAAAAATGGCGGACATAGAAGATCGCTATAGACGCAATAACGTCAGGTTTAGAGGAATACCGGATAACATCACACATGAGGCTCAGCCCGCATATGTCAAAGGTCTGTGTCAAGCCGTGCTGCCGGCAAGGGATGCCACGGAGTGGCTACTAGACAGAGCGCACCGATTGCCTAGACCGCAGCACTTCACAGCAGACACCCCGCGTGATGTGGTAGTCAGGTTCCACTATTATACGGCTAAAGACTCGCTGCTGACTGCCACGCGCAAACTCACGACGCTATCGGAACCGTTCCAGGGGGTGCAACTGTTTGCGGATCTATCTGCACTTACAATGAGTCGTCTAAGAGAATTTATCTCAGTCACGAAGACTCTCCGAAACCACAATGTCCCATACCGCTAGGGCTATCCCACTAAGATCATTGTTTGGAGAAATGACAAAAACCACGTTCTTATACTAGTTCACATACTAGTAACATATATAAGGCTGTCTGTATCATGTAAGCTTTGTAATATCTACTATATGGAAGGGTCCCAGTTAAGGCCAAACCACGCAGGTTAACTTTAATCCCCCTGTTGGGCTTGCCTCCCATGCATTAGGCTGGACGGTCACCCCAACAACAATGATTTCCCTACTTACTAGGGAACTGATGTATATACTTTGTTTGTTTTCTATGTTTATGTTTATTCTGTTATCTGGGATCACTGTATTGCACTATGCTCCACCGGACCACATAATCAATCCAGAGGGTACACAATTAAAATCAGAGAGGGGAGCGAGACCTCAAAGCACCACCACACTATCGCAGGAAGCCGTTACACACCTACTGTCACAGCAACCCCCATGAGGGACTTCCAGTACAGCAGATACTCACAAACTCTAACCATGGGGACGCCCAACACTATGACCCTTTTTTCCCTGAACGTGAAAGGCCTTAATAGCCCCCATAAACGTAGGCTGGCAGCACGAGACATCCGAACTTCTGGGGCGGCCATAGCTTGTCTGCAAGAGACACACTTCTGCAGCCGCAACGCCCCGAAATTTGCAATTAGACACTACTCCCAAGCGTATCATGCACATTCCCCAACAAAATCAAAAGGGGTTTCCATATACTTTCACAAAGACTGAGCGTTCACACCAAGCCAACAACATATGGGGAGTGATGGCCGGCTACTCATTTTAGTAGGCGCATTAAATGGCATACTGATAACGATTGCTTCCCTCTATGCCCCCAACGAGGACCAAACGGCCTTTATCACAAAGGCACTGTGGCGAAACCAACCTCGCCACTGGGCCCTGGAGAAGCCTGTTTGCTAGCCTCCTACCTGCTGACTATGGCCCCTGGGTTATTTGGGGCATATTGTACTTTATATTGCTGCTACTGGCCCTTTAAAATCAGCAATGGATATATTGGGACTTTTGGGACTACTGTCCCTTTAAGACTGTGGAGCATATTCCAGTATACTGCCTTTAATATTACATATGTATTTATGTGTTGAGTTTAACCTGGGATATGTATGCAGCATTCACCTGATTGTTCGGTAGAATCACTCCATTCATTATATTGAGTGAAACTACCGAACAACCAGACCACCCAGGAATGAGTGTGCCTCCAATTACCGTTTGCAACAATGTTGCAAACAGGTAATTGGCAATCAGTGCAGTGTGGTCTTTGTCCTCTGGGTGGCCGCCATTCGGGAAACAAACACGTGGCGGCGGCCATCTTAAACTACCGAACAGCGGTGTTTTGCCGTCGAGTGTCTGGAACTAAAATCGGACACTTGACTAGGCAAACACCGCTGAGACCTCCATACTTCCAGAAATTCGTATGGAAACTACCGAATGACCAGCCGTTCGGTAGAAAGAACCCCACAAACAAGGGAATTCATTCAAACCCTCTCCAGGCTCTATAACACAGGCAATTCGCCTGTTTTCATTCCCTTGTTTGTGACCGACCGCAGGGCCAAAATGCATGGAACTGTTTTCGGATACTTTACCCATGCGGTCGGTCAAATCTTTGGAACCCCATATCTCACGAACCATTCTTTCGAATTACTTGAATTTTGGATATGTTGGCCCCCTGAATAAGGGCTATCCAGCGATGCTGGATTTAAAGGTGTACCCCCGGGTTTTGGGGTACATCCAGAACTTGGCTGAAAAAGTGTACCGGATAATTGAGTTTAATGTTATCTGAGGAGAGGGGATATGTGGGCTGAACCATGTATGTGATTGGTTATTTTATGCCTCCCCCTGGGTGTGGCCTGTATGTGGATTAGTGTAATAAAAGCCAGGCTGGATGAGCCAGTCGAGAGTTCCTGTTTTACCCTCAAAGTGATGTGTCGTCTCATTATTGGGGGAAGGATTTAATGTATGCTGTTCCAGTTGACTGCTAGGAGTACAAGCCTATTCGTATGGTTCCTATTCAATGGTCTACAACATTCATACGCTTGGGAGAATTTAAAGGTTTCTCGGATTCGGTGATTATGGTGTCTGCCAGAGTGCTTGGAGTCCTCAGGAAGCACTAGGAGCATCTATTAACGGAGGTACCAAGTCGGGGTGCCAGGTGATCCGTTACATTGGTGGCAGCGGTGGGATGGCGTCCTAGTGTGAGGTAAAGCAGCTCGGAGACACAGTTCGTTTGGATTTACAAATTGAGGGCAACGCTAGCAGTCGTGCAGCGCCCCTGGGAGCAGACAAGTATGGAAGGTTCTGGCTCTGGAGATGATTGGCTGGCCGAGGTGAGGCAGCGAGTGGCCGAGTATGGGGATGATATACCCATGGAGACACGCCGGGTGATCTGGAACCAGGTCATGGCCGAGCGAAACACAAGGCTGGACCGAGAATTCCGGTTGGCAAAAGAGAGGAAGTATGCTCAGCAGCAGGAGCGTTACAGCAGCCGGGTAGAGGCTGCATCCGAGGAGGTTAGCCGTCTTTCCCTGAGGCGGCGGGAGGAACCCGAAGTGGGGGGTCCTCATAGACTGGTCCTGTGAGGAACCACAACAGGCAGGTAGAGATGGGACCAAGGTCACTCCACCGGGATGCTGGGCAGCCGGCCCAGATCCCCAGCAGCAGCCAGAGTTGCCAGGTGGGGAAGCAGGTGGCCCTTACTCACAAATGTTGAGGGGCCTCACGGATTGGTCCTGGGAAGACCCACAGATGGCAGGTGGAGATGGGACTGCGGTCTCTCTACCGGCCCTACAGGGATGCTGGGCAGTCGGCCCAGATCCCCAGCGGCAGTGTGCGTTACAGGGAGCTGAAGGTGCCGTTCTTGCTCCCCAGCGGCAGTCTACGGTGCAGGGAGAGGAGCCTGTTATCCCCTCTCCCCAACGGTTGAAGGTGTGTAAGGGAGAGGAGTTTGTTATTCCCTCTCCCCAGCGGCAGCACAGCTCACCAAGGGGAGACAGTAAGCCCCTCACCAGGGCAGATGGGACCGTGGTCTCTGCGCCCTGCCTACAGGGAGTACAGAGGGTCAGCCCTGCTCCCCAGCGGCTGAAAGTGTGTAAGGGAGAGGAGTTTGTTACCCCCTCTCCCCAGCGGCAGCTTAGCACACCAAGGGGAGACAGTAAACCCCACACCAGCGCAGATGGGACCGTGGTCTCTGCGCCCAAGCTACAGGGAGCTGAGGGGGCCGTCCTCCCTCCCCAGCAGCAGTGTGATTTGTTGGGAATTGGGAGCCCAGTCTCCATTCCCCAGCGGCAGTGTGAATTGCAGGGAATTGGGAGCCCAGTCCCCATTCCCCAGCGGCAGGCTGAGTTACAGGGGGCAGAGGTAGTTGGTCCTACCCCCCAGCAGCAGAGTGATATGCCGGGAAGGCAGTGTGAAGTGCAGGGAGAGGAGAGCAGCGTCCTCCCTCCCCAGCGGAAGGCTGAGTTACAGGGGGCAGAGGTAGTTGGTCCTACCCCCCAGCAGCAGCGTGATTTTTTGGGAATAGAGAGCCCAGTCTCTATTCCCCAGCAGCAGGACACTGAATTGGGAGGAGAGACAGTCGGTCTCCCTCCACAAAGACTGAAAGTAGGCATGGGAGAGGAGATTGTTACCACCTCTCCCCAGCGGCGGATCATCAATGGGCAGAGTGTTCTAATGGGAGAGGAGCTGGTTACCACCTCTCCCCAGCGGCAGCTTAATGTACCAGGGGGAGACTGTAAGCCCCACAACTGTGCAGATGGGACCGTGGTCTCTGCACTTCCAGCACAGGGGGTAGGGACGGTCGGTCCTGCCCCCCTACAACAGGGCTGTTTAGCCAAAGGGGAGCCAGTCTGTCTCCAGCAGCAGAGCTGTGTAACTAAAGGGGAGACAGTCGGTCTCGAGCAGCAGAGCTGTGTAACTCAAGGGGAGACAGTCGGTCTCCAGCAGCAGAGCTGCGCAGCTAAAGGGGAGACAGTCGGTCTCCAGCAACCAGGCTCCAACCAGACTACTCCCGTAGTAGTGCTGGCACCAGGGCAGAGTACCGCTGGTCTCTGCCCACTCAGCAACCCACCAAAACAGCCTACCAGTCCCCCACACAGCCGGGGTGAGGCACCTGGACCTGGACAAGTTTTTCCATTACTCCATAGGTGTAGTAACCATTCATTGTGGGTGGGCTGTACTGCTGTTTCTGTTTTGTGGGTGGGCTGCTGGACTAACAAGGGCACTGACCGGCAAGAGGTCAGGTACCCTGTTAGTCTGTTTGGAAAAGGGGAGAAATGTGGCGAAACCAACCTCGCCACTGGGCCCTGGAGAAGCCTGTTTGCTAGCCTCCTACCTGCTGACTATGGCCCCTGGGTTATTTGGGGCATATTGTACTTTATATTGCTGCTACTGGCCCTTTAAAATCAGCAATGGATATATTGGGACTTTTGGGACTACTGTCCCTTTAAGACTGTGGAGCATATTCCAGTATACTGCCTTTAATATTACATATGTATTTATGTGTTGAGTTTAACCTGGGATATGTATGCAGCATTCACCTGATTGTTCGGTAGAATCACTCCATTCATTATATTGAGTGAAACTACCGAACAACCAGACCACCCAGGAATGAGTGTGCCTCCAATTACCGTTTGCAACAATGTTGCAAACAGGTAATTGGCAATCAGTGCAGTGTGGTCTTTGTCCTCTGGGTGGCCGCCATTCGGGAAACAAACACGTGGCGGCGGCCATCTTAAACTACCGAACAGCGGTGTTTTGCCGTCGAGTGTCTGGAACTAAAATCGGACACTTGACTAGGCAAACACCGCTGAGACCTCCATACTTCCAGAAATTCGTATGGAAACTACCGAATGACCAGCCGTTCGGTAGAAAGAACCCCACAAACAAGGGAATTCATTCAAACCCTCTCCAGGCTCTATAACACAGGCAATTCGCCTGTTTTCATTCCCTTGTTTGTGACCGACCGCAGGGCCAAAATGCATGGAACTGTTTTCGGATACTTTACCCATGCGGTCGGTCAAATCTTTGGAACCCCATATCTCACGAACCATTCATCCGAATTACTTGAATTTTGGATATGTTGGCCCCCTGAATAAGGGCTATCTAGCGATGCTGGATTTAAAGGTGTACCCCCGGGTTTTGGGGTACATCCAGAACTTGGCTGAAAAAGTGTACCGGATAATTGAGTTTAATGTTATCTGAGGAGAGGGGATATGTGGGCTGAACCATGTATGTGATTGGTTATTTTATGCCTCCCCCTGGGTGTGGCCTGTATGTGGATTAGTGTAATAAAAGCCAGGCTGGATGAGCCAGTCGAGAGTTCCTGTTTTACCCTCAAAGTGATGTGTCGTCTCATTATTGGGGGAAGGATTTAATGTATGCTGTTCCAGTTGACTGCTAGGAGTACAAGCCTATTCGTATGGTTCCTATTCAATGGTCTACAACATTCATACGCTTGGGAGAATTTAAAGGTTTCTCGGATTCGGTGATTATGGTGTCTGCCAGAGTGCTTGGAGTCCTCAGGAAGCACTAGGAGCATCTATTAACGGAGGTACCAAGTCGGGGTGCCAGGTGATCCGTTACAGGCACTAAAGAAGGTAGCAAAATACAAGCAGGGACATGTCATTCTATGCGGAGACTTCAATTGATCCCCAGACCCCCACCTAGATATACAACGCACACAGAACAAAGAACCAAAAAGGGCATCACTAGCGCTGGGGCAACACCTCAGTCGACTACTTTTTGAACATGACCTATACGACTCATGGCGATGTCTTTACCCGGGTACCAAAGACTACTCGTATTACTCCCCAGTACACATGACACACTCTAGAACTGATCTCTGCATCACGGACAAAACCACACTAACACACGTCATGTCGGTCGCAATCGGCCCTATCACATGGTCCGACCACGTGCCGCTTATGGTGTCCCTCCGGGTCCCGTACCCGGCCCGTGGCACCGGATCCTGGCGCCTCAATGAGGCTCTCCTGGATCGCCCCAACACCTGCTCCACCATCCGAACCCATTTAATTGACTTTTTCTCACACCACGAAGCCTGTACAACACCCGTCACAACTCAATGGTTGGCACACAAGGCAGTTATGCGAGGCGTTTTGATACAGGTGGGAGCCACCATAAAAAGACAACACAACAAAACCAAAGCTGAACTCCTCGCAGAACTAGCCGCATTAGAATGCCAACACAAAACCGCGACCCACAAGCGATTACAACAAATCAGAACTGACCTACACAACCTTGAAATTGCCACAACTGAGAAGCATATGCGTTATCTTAAACAAACATAGAAACATAGAAACATAGAATGTGACGGCAGATAAGAACCATTCGGCCCATCTAGTCTGCCCAGTTTTCTAAATACTTTCATTAGTCCCTGGGCTTATCTTATAGTTAGGATAGCCTTATGCCTATCCCACGCATGCTTAAACTCCTTTACTGTGTTAACCTCTACCACTTCAGCTGGAAGGCTATTCCATGCATCCACTACCCTCTCAGTAAAGTAATACTTCCTGATATTATTTTTAAACCTTTGTCCCTCTAATTTAAGACTATGTCCTCTTGTTGTGGTAGTTTTTCTTCTTTTAAATATAGTCTCCTCCTTTACTGTGTTGATTCCCTTTATGTATTTAAATGTTTCTATCATATCCCCCCTGTCTCGTCTTTCCTCCAAGCTATACATGTTAAGATCCTTTAACCTTTCCTGGTAAGTTTTATCCTGCAATCCATGAACCAGTTTAGTAGCCCTTCTTTGAACTCTCTCTAAGGTATCAATATCCTTTTGAAGATAGGGTCTCCAGTACTGTGTACAGTACTCCAAGTGAGGTCTCACCAGTGTTCTGTACAATGGCATGAGCACTTCCCTCTTTCTACTGCTAATACCTCTCCCTATACAACCAAGCATTCTGCTAGCATTTCCTGCTGCTCTATTACATTGTCTGCCTACCTTTAAGTCCTCAGAAATAATCACCCCTAAATCCCTTTCCTCAGATGTTGAGGTTAGGACTCTATCAAATATTCTGTACTCTGCCAATGGGTTTTTACGTCCAAGATGCAAACAAACCCATTACACTACAGGGAACAAGGCAGGAAAAGCACTAGCTAAGAAACTAAAGCAAAAATACTTACACACGAAAATGCCGTACATAATTTCCAAGTCGGGCGACAAATTGTACAGCCCACACCACATTGTGGAGGAACTGGCCTCTTTTTATGCCTCCCTCTACCAGCTTGACAGGGACCCCCAAACATACCAACCATCTGAGGAGGAAATCACCTGCTTCCTGGATACTACTCACATCCCATCCATTACAAAAGTACAACAGGAGATGTTAGAAGCTCCATTCACTTGTGAAGAAGTGGCCAACACGATCGCTAGTATACCTAAACATAAATCGCCTGGCCCGGATGGGCTGCCCAAATACTACTACCACAAACTAAGCACCATAATACTTCCGCACATCACCAACCTCTTCAATCACATTAAACAAACTGGGCAAATCCCTAAAGAAATGCTGGAAGCGTTTATAGTCACGCTACCCAAGCCCAACCAATCCCCGACGATCTGCGCTAACCTAAGGCCTATTTCCCTACTCAACGCAGACATCAAGCTGTATGCTAAACTACTAGCAAACAGGCTAAAACCTCTATTCCCAACTTTGATTTCAGAGGAGCAGGCAGGCTTCGACCCGGGCAAGCAAGTAGGCGACAACACCAGACACTTCATTAACCTCATAGCTTTTAAATAATCATAAAATTCGTTAACCACCTTTTAAGTTTTAGCATGGGAGTACACTAACTTAGCCAGAAAGCGAGATTCTTCTTATATCTTCAAAATATACAGATATCTAGAACGAATAATTATACATAGCATAGATCATACACATTTGGGTAATCTATTGTGATTATGGTGTATATGCACTCACAAACAGAGAGCTACACCCAGCTCTGGTTTAAATCGTCTTTAGGTCCGTTTAGGCGACCCACCCCTTTTGTCGGTATAGATCTTGTTCTATAAGGCAAATGGAAGAACACAAAACGGACTTGACATATTTATGTTTGTTTTATTTATTTTTTATAAAGTGTGTTAATACATTTTAGATACTTTTTATCATCGATCCTGGTTCCCAGCTTTTTTATCTGCGACTCTCGCGCGTGCTCTTAGAGTCAGGCGGAATAAAAAGAATCTCAGGCACTCACTGTGATTGTTCTTCAAGCAGGTTTATTGCAACGTTTCGACCTCAATGAGGTCTTTTTCAAGGTCTTTTTCAATGAGGTCTTTTTTTTTTATCCGCGACTCTCGCGCGTGCTCTTAGAGTCAGGCGGGACACGTGACCGCTTCTCGCGGTCACTGCCCGCCTTCCAGTTCCAGCCGTCTTTTGAGCCGCGCGCGGCTCGTGCAGCAGCTGAGCCGCGCGCGGCTTGAATAGAGGACCCCGCCCGGCACCTGGAAGGGTAAGTACCGCTACAGTTTCACAACTTCCATGGGAACTGGAGTGGTTTCTAGTGGCATGTGCTGACCACTGTGTTGGCTTCAAAGCAATATTCAGATACACTTTGAGAAGCAATCTATTCCTAAGAAGATGTACTAGCATGTTCTTGAGAAGATCCACATGCAAAAGGCTGTGCAGAAGATCCACTTGTAGGTACAAGAAAATCAGGTATTTTTGAAATTCTACATATTTTTCCTCCAACTACTGCTTCTTCTGCTTCTGAGCACCACTCAGAGGTTTGGACATGTTGAGGGCAGTCAGGCTACTGAATAAATAAATGTGATTGAAACCTGCAGTAAATAAATAGAGTGAAGAATGCATATATTTTAATAGGATTTTTGCATATTTCAAATTTTGATGTTACAGCAAAGCATGCGGATTAACTTCCTCCTCCCGCTGTTCTTCCATGCTTTGTCTGCTCTTCCCTTCTGTAGCTGTGCTCATGACTGTTACATGGCTCTTCTCTCTGATGAGTTAAGACTCCAGTGCATGCTCCAGTGCATGCTCCAGTGCATGCGTGTATACACTCAAGAGTAAATGTACACACCAGTGAAGCTTCCTCTTCTTTCATCAAACGATTTTGTCCAACATTAATACAACTCACAGTAATGTGAAGCGTATCAGTGTATGGCATAGCTCAACAGCAATACAACTCACAGTAATGTGAAGCATATCAGTGTATCGTATGACTCCACAGCAAAAAAAACCTCACAGTAATGCGCAGCGTATAAGTGTATCGCATAGCTCCACAGTAATACAACTCAGAGTAATGTTAAGCATATCAGTGCATCGCATAGCTCCACAGCAATACAACTCATGGTCATATGCAGCATATCAGTGTATCGCATAGCTCCACATCATTACAATTCACAGTAATGTGAAGTGTATCAGATCCTGAGGAGGCAGGCTGAAAGCAAGCTGGATAAGAGGCATGTGTGGGTATGGGGAAGTGTAAATGTAATATGGGGGGAGTGGTAAAAGAGGGCTGGACTATATATATAGGCAGGCATTTGGCCTTCTTACTTCAACCATCTTAGAATAAAGGCCTCTCCTATTACTTGCTGTTTCCAATGCTTTGGACAGCCAGGGCATGGACATTGACTCAGCCCTTGCTACTCTCAGGGATGAGGCCCTCCTGGATGGTGACTGAAAAACAACTGTGGCGAAAGTGACCTCGCCACTGGTTTTTGGAGGGGCCTGTTTGCCAGCCTCCTGCCCTGCGACTATGGCCCTGGGATGTATTGCTCTTCTAGGAACTAATTTGGGCATAATGGATTTCTAGAATGCTGTTTCTGGCCCTTTAATTCCCAGAGAAAGGATTTGTACTTTTAAACTGGCACTTCTTCCATCCATTTTAAGAGTCTCCCACATGCCTTTTCGCAAACTCAAAATGTGCCATTTAGTTTTTTGCTGAAAGTAATGGCTTTCTTCGGGCCACTCTGCCATAAATCCCAACTTTATGGAGCGTACGGGTTATTGTCATTCTATGTACAGATACTCCAGTCTCTGCTGTGGAACGCAGCTCCTCCAGGGTTACCTTAGGTCTCTGTGCTGCCTCACTGATTAATGGCCTCCTTGCCCGGTCCGTGAGTTTTAGTGGGCGGCCGTCTCTTGGCAGGTTTGCTGTTGTGCCATATTCTTTCCATTTGGTTATGATAGATTTGATGGTGCTCCTGGGGATCATCAAAGATTAGGATATTTTTTTTATAACCTTATCCTGACTTGTACTTCTCAACAACAGTGTCCCTTACTTGTTTGGAGAGTTCATTGGTCTTCAGGGCAGTGTTTGGTTAATGATGCCTCTTGCTTAGGTGTTGCAGCCTCTGGGGCCTTTCAAAAAAGGTGAGTATATGTAATGACAGATCATGTGACACTTAAATTGCACACAGGTGGACATCATTTAACTAATAATGTAACTTCTGAGGGTAATTGGTTGCACCAGAGCTTTTTATGGGCTTCATAACAAAGGGGTGAATATTCTAAAAAATCCATTACATAAATTTCAGATTCATAAAACATTGAACTTAAGGCTGTAATGTAACAAAATAGGTAAAAAGTCAAGGGGGGGGGGGTGAATACTTTTGCAAGGTACTGTACATAAGTTGATCTGGCCCACTGAGCCTGCATTTGAAGCCAGAGGTAAGGGAAAGAATTTGGAAGGGGGAGTTTGTGGAAATTTATTCCCTCCTCCCCATGGAGGACCTACCCCCGGCAGAGAAGGATGCTAAGGAATCGGAAAAAGACAAGGAGCGTTTCCATTTTAGTAAAATCCTGAAGACTTCCGGGAATTGGATTAGGGTTTTTTCCATTTTTTTCCAGTGTGATTGGAGAGAACGCACCCAAGAAATACTCCTCCCTCTTTTGTTATCAAGATATTATTTGGAATGCGTGCCAGCTATATAGGGGACTGGGATGGTGGCGGTATGACAAGCAGCTCTGCCAGCGTTTGGTGGTTCGCCCGTCCACGGGGTGGGACCAAATGGACATTGGGCTCTGGCTGGTGATACTGACTCGCCCAGCTTCCCATCAAGGGGGCCTCTTGTACATTCTCGGGGGATCCGGCGCGTGGGCTTCACCCTCCACGTCAGCTGGTCAGTGCAGGATGGGATGTTGCTGGCAATAC
Source organism: Pelobates fuscus (assembly GCF_036172605.1). Taxonomy (NCBI): domain Eukaryota; kingdom Metazoa; phylum Chordata; class Amphibia; order Anura; family Pelobatidae; genus Pelobates; species Pelobates fuscus. Next base: position 235,688,001 of record NC_086320.1, read on the forward strand.
AATGATAGCCAGTACAAGTATGTTGCGGGTTGTAGATTTAAGCATGAGTGTTCAGGATGCGGGGATCCCATCCCGCGTCCCGTTGCTTCAAGCGGGGAAAGTCTGGGGACAATGGGGGAACCTTGGGCGCTATGGGCGAGGATGCCGGTAGATGTAGACAAGATGCGCCCTTGGCTAAACCTTTATAGAAATTAGAAATAAAAATTAGTGGGTGGCAAAGTTGCTGCTGGAGGGTTTTAGTAAGGGCTTCTGGATCCCTCATCGGGACAGGGTAGCACCTTTTTCTTGTCAGACCCTTCGATCGGTGGGGAGTCACCCTGCTGTGGTGTGGGACAAATTGGCAATGGAAGTGGCGCTGGGACACATGGCGGTTCCCTTTCGGTTGCCTCCTCTTCCACATCTCAGGGTCTCACCCCTGGGTGTGGTTCTGAGAAAGGAACCAGGATAGTTTAGACGGATTCATCATTTATCGCATCCTCATGGGGATTCGGTAAATTATGATATTGCAGCGGAGCTGTGTAGGGTGTCCTATGCTTTGTTTGATGCGGCGGTGCGGTTGGTGTGGGCGGCGGGTCCGGGGGCATTGATGGCAAAAACTGATGTGGAGTCGGCGTTTCGTCTTCTTCCAGTTCACCTGGAGTGTCATCACCTCTTGGGTTGTAATTTTGAGGGGCAATACTATGTGGACCGGTGCCTCCTGATGGGGTGTGCACTTTCATGCTTCTACTTTGAGTGCTTTTGCTCATTTATGGAGTGGGTGGTGAGGTAGGAGTCCGGTTGCAACTCCATCCTTCATTACCTTGATGATTTTCTGTGCGTCGGTCCTGTCCATTCTCCAGTATGCGCGCAGCTCCTTCTGACAGTAGCTGATGTGGCATGTTCTTTCAGGGGTCCCGCTGGCTCTGGACAAGACTATGGGCCCTACAGCATGTTTGAGCTTTCTCGGGATCGGGATTGACCACAAGCACTGCACCGGACACCACAACCAGCGCAGACTCCGCAACCACCTCTCCCTGCAGAACATACTGCTGTTGGGGAGAGAGACCGGTTGTCTCCTCTCCCTGGGACTCACTCTGCCACTGGGGAGAGAGGCTGATTACCTCCACTCCCTGTAGGGTACACTGCCGCTGGGGAGAGAGGCCGGCTGCCACCTCTCCCTGCAGAACACCAGTTGGCTCCTCTCCCTGGGACTCCCTCTGCCGCTGGGGAGTGAAGCTGATTACCTCCACTGCCATTGTGGAGAGAGGCCGGCTGCCTCCTCTCCCTGCAGAACACACCACTGCTGGGGAGCTGGGGGAAGAGATCGGTTATCTCCTCTCCCTGAAGGATACGCTGTTGTTGGGGCACAGGGACAGAATACTTTGCCATCTCTGCCCGCCATTCTGCTTCTTCTGCATCTCCTCGGCCACGACTCTCCTCAGTTTCTGTATACGTTGCTCTGTTGGGTTAGATCCATAGAGAGCCAACAGCCCCTTCAGTAAAGTGTCAAACCGTACGTGACTGTACCAATACTCCAGGCTTGCTTGGTGTTCCCAGGATGCTGCTCCTCACACTAGGGAAGCCATCCCACCACTGTCACCACTGTAACGGAACTCCATGTACTCCGACCGAGTACCTTCCGTTGATGGATGCTTCCTAGTTTGCGCTGAGGACCACAAGCACCGCACCGGACACCACAACCACCGCGGACACCACAACTGGAGTCTCGCAGTCTTCTGTCCACCCTGGATCAATGTTAGGGAAAGACCTCTCCTCCAGGAGAGCGTATCAGGAATAGTGATGTCGCGAACACGAAATTTCCGGTTCGCGAATGGCGAACGGGAACTTCCGCAAACGTCCGCGAACCGGGCGAACCGCCATTGACTTCAATGGGCAGGCGAATTTTAAAACCCACAGGGACTCTTTCTGGCCACAAAAGTGATGGAAAAGTTGTTTCAAGGGGACTAACACCTGGACTGTGGCATGCCGGAGGGGGATCCATGGCAAAACTCCCATGGAAAATTACACAGTTGATGCAGAGTCTGGTTTTAATCCATAAAGGGCATAAATCACCTAACATTCCTAAATCACAATGGATATGGATTGACACCTTGACATATGGATTGACACCTGTCCTCAGAGCCCCTGATGCACACGGACACAGAGCAGAATAGGGACTATTCCCCCTACATAGGGTCACTTGGCAGATATGGATTGACACCTATCCTCAGAGACCATGATACACACTGACACAGAGCAGAATAGAGACTGTTTCCCCTACATAGGGTCACATGGCAGATATGGATTGACACCTGTCCTCAGAGCCCCTGATACACACTGAAACAGAGCAGAATAGAGACTGTTCCCCCTAAATAGGGTCACTTGGCAGATATGGATTGACACCTGTCCTCAGAGACCATGATACACACTGACACAGAGCAGAATAGAGACTGTTCCCCATACATAGGGTCACTTGGCAGATATGGATTGACACCTGTCCTCAAAGCCCCTGATACACACTGACACAGAGCAGAATAGAGACTGTTCCCCCTAAATAGGGTCACTTGGCAGATAAGGATTGACACCTGTCCTCAGAGACCATGATACACACTGACACAGAGCAGAATAGAGACTGTTCCCCCTACATAGGGTCACTTGGCAGATATGGATTGACACCTGTCCTCAGAGACCATGATACACACTGACACAGAGCAGAATAGAGACTGTTCCCCCTACATAGGGCCACTTGGCAGATATGGATTGACACCTGTCCTCAGAGACCATGATACACACTGACACAGAGCAGAATAGAGACTGTTCCCCCTACATAGTGTCACTTGGCAGATATGGATTGACACCTGTCCTCAGAGACCTAATTGTACTATTACCTTTTATATGATATTGGCTGGGGCAAGGAAATTCCCTCTAAATAGATGGGTATAGGCAGAGAGTATGGAGACCGGAGTGATAAAGTGTCAATAAGGTGATATAAAGTTAAATGTATCACAGACACACAGCCACCCTTTCTCTTAGCTAGTTTCCAGAAATGCTGGATAGGTAGAAGGGCTATAAAGACCCAGAGAGGTCTAAGAAGAATGCTCTAAACTAGCCCTTATCTCCTTAAACACCTTCAAGGGTGTTCTAAGCTAAAGCTCAATCTAAACATTTAGATGACTGCCTGATTTCCCATCACAGATGCTGGCTAGGAATAACAGTGTGCAAGACAAAGAGTGGGTCTAAGTCAGTGGCGTACACACACTCCATGGGGCCCCGGTGCGAAACTGATCCGTGGGCCCCCCCCCCCTACCGTGAACCTCTTCCCCCTGACTGTGGGCCCCTCCCCCCCAACACATACATACAGACACAAGCAAATACACACACCCCCGACAGACACAGACACATACATACAGAGACACAGACACACACATACATACACAGACATACAGAGACACACATACAGAAACAGACACAGACACACAGACACAGACACAATCATACACACATACAGAGACACAGACACAATCATACACACATACAGAGACACAGACACAGAGATACACACACACACACATAGACAAAGACACAGAGATACATACACACAGAGACACAGACACACACATACATACACACACAGAGAGACACAGACATACATACAGATACACACACACACATACACAGACATACACACATACAGAGACACAGAGACACAAAATGTTTCCTACCATGTGTGGGTCGAGTGGTGGCTCAGCCTGATGGGAGTCAGAGTTCCCACTCTGACTCCCTCCTCCTTTCTGTTTCCTCCCGCGCGGGCTCTCAGTATGCTGGGAGGAGTGACGTGCGATCACTTCCTCCCAGCGTGTGATGATCTCATCACAGGGGGCCCGGTTGAGCACTTAAAGCGCTCAGCGCAGACCTTAAAATCGATGTCCATCGGGTGGCCCTGACAGCATGGGCCACCCGATGGACCCCTTAACATGCGGCCCCGGCGGTTTGCCGCACGGGCCGGGGCCGCAAAGCGTGGCAGCTGGTACCCGGTCGCGGGGGGGCCGCAGGGTGGCCGGGCCCCCTGGAGTGCCGGGCCCGGTCGCAGCTGCGACCTGCGACCGCAGTACGTACGCCACTGGCTTACATGCTTATCTCTCTAGTACCTGTCCCCTTTAAATAGGGTTACCATAACCACTATGTTTTCAGGGACACCTATTACATATTCAGATTGATGGGCAGCACGTGAAAAGGGTTGCCCTGTAGTGTGCAGAATTAAGAAGAAGGTGTATACAATTGAGCAAATGGGCAATGAAGAAGCCTGCAGAATATGCATTGAACTTATTATTATTATTATTATTATTATTATATTATTTATAGAGCGCCGTCAAATTCCGCAGCGCTTTACAATGGGTGGACGAACAGACATGTAGTTGCAACCAGACAAGATGGACACACAGGAACAGAGGGGTTGAGGGCCCTGCTCAATGAGCTTACATGCTAGAGGGAGTGGGGTAAAATGACACAAAAGGTAAGGATAGTATTAGACTAGTGACAGTTGCAGATGAGGAATCAGTTGGGAGCTATTAAGAGTTTAATTGATACGCTTTTATGAAGAAGTGGGTTTTTAATGATTTTTTGAAGGAGTGGAGACTGGGTGAGCATCTAACGGAGGAGGGAAGCGAGTTCCACAGGAACGGTGCAGCCCTCGAGAAATCTTGAAGGCGAGCATCAGAGGTGGGAGTACGGACAGAAGATAGACGTAAGTCTTCAGCAGATCGTAAGGGCCTAGACGGGACATACTTGTGTATAAGGGAGGATAGATAGGTGGGAGCAGCATTATGTAGACATTTGAAAGCAAGAACCAGAATTTTAAATTGAGCTCTATATTTTATAGGAAGCCAATGTAGGGACTGACAGAAGGGTGAGGCATGAAAGGTAGTGCGGGGCATCCACTTTCATGTTTTTTCAGAAATATGACAACATTGTGTGTCCCTGAAAACTTGGTGGATATTTTAATCCTACGTTTAAATATACCTTACTACTCTCTAAAGCTTTCCAAAGGTTTCCCAGGTCAATTAATATTTTATTTAGTATTAAGGATTTAAAGCCGACCAGAGGTGTAATCCTCATAAACCTGTTGTTCCTGTAACATTTTATAATTGTCTCATTTGTTCTTAAATTTCCCACTTTATAATATTGTAAAGCGATGCAGAATAAAAAGGAATAAAGCTATATAACTGCAATATTAATAAAAATAATAAGGAAAATAACAAACCAACACTGTGACAAGGACCTGGTCTGGTCCGCTAATGAAAGCCTTACCAAGTCCGAAAGTGACCTGCTGGGCGTCCACCACTGCCCTTATGGCTGCACCGCCAACATACGCCACCACACTGTTACACATACACACACACACTCACTCACTCATATACACACATTTAGACATACATACACAGTTACATATATATTCACACTGTTACACATATTTACAGACACACTGACATGTTTATTAGCTTCCCATTATGGTATCCTTAGACACGACAATCACACATATAGAATGTATATGCTGCATGTATATGGAATGTATATGTTACATGTGTGTGTGTATATATATATATAGTGTATTTGCTGCATGTACACTGGAATTCAAAAGTTTGGGGTCACTCAGAAATGTCCTTATTATCCATGAAAGCATACATGTAATGAGTTGGAATAGGAAACATAGTGCTTGGACAAAGTTAGAAATAATGACTTTTAAGTATAATAATAATAATTGTGTCCTTTAAACTTTGATTTTGTCAAATATGCCTCCATGTGCAGCAATTATGTCCTTGTAGACCTTTGGCACATTAGTTGTCGATTTGCTGAGGTAATCTGGAGAGATTTCACCCCATGCTTTGTATAGCATCTCCCAGAAGTTGAATTGGCTGACTTGCAGGCCACTCCATTAAAGATAGAATACCAACTGACGTCTTCTTCCCTAAATAGTTCTAGCTTGCTTCTGTGTTTTGGGTTATTATTGTCCTGTTGCAGGATGAAGTTGTCTTCAATTAAACACAGGGTACAGCATGGCTTTGCAATGTGGAGTTAATACCTCAAACTAAGAACACACACATACAGATATACAGACACAGACTCACATACAGAGACACAGACACAAACAGAGGCACACACACACACATACATACATACAGAGACACATACACAAAATTCTTCCTACCTTTTGTTACTTTCCCTGGGGTCCAGTGGGGGCTCAGCCTGATGGGAGTCAGAGTTCCCACTCTGACTCCCTCTTCCTTCCTGCTTACTTCCGCGCGGGCTGATAGCTGGGAGGAGTGACCGGGGAGTCACTTCCACCCAGCAGTGATGTCATCACAGGGGGCCCGGTCGCGCTGGTAAAGCGCCCAGCATCGACCGGGCCCCCTCACAATCCATATCCATCGGGTGGCCCTGGCAGCATGGGCCACCCGATGGACCCCTTAAAATGCGGCCCCAGTGGTTTGCCGCATGGGCCGGGGCCGCAAAAGCTGGTACCCGGTCGCGGGGGTCCGCAGGGCAGCCGGGCCCCCTAGAGTGATGGGCCCGGTCGCAGCTGCGACCCCTGCGACCGTGGTATGTACGCTGCTGGTCTAAGTGCCTATAGTGCAGTAAAGTGTCCCTAGCGAAGTGAAAAAGAGAATAACGAGCTGGCGCCCAAGAGAATAACAATCTGGGGCCCTATCAGGGGACGTGTATATGGCATCGATTTTAGGAATCGGGAGATGGAAAAAGATGCTTGGTCGGTCCTCCTACTTCAAATTTGGGGCACTGCGCGTGCAATCTAATGTGCCACCAGATAGGAGTGGTGTGTTAAGTAGTACTATTCCTATCAGTTTAATCCCTGTTATGTGCCTTTTTTTGGTTTGGTTTTTGAAGCCACAGTGCAGCACCAGAGGGCCAAAAAATTAGGCATGTACACATGCCTGAAAAATTAGGTATTGTTGCAGCCACTGCTGTAGCAGCGGCCAGAAAACTTAATATTTGTTTCCCAGGCAGAAAGTGCCCTAAAACATTGCGGCTTGAACCCTAGTTGGTGGCGGATAAGTCACGCAAGTCAACCAGCATTCAGAGCTAAAATACAGCAACGTGTGGACTATTTTTAGCCCAAGGCAGCTCATCTCATCAGGACTTTTTTTAGTCGAATGTATCGCCCACTGTCAGTCCCTTCGGGATCCATCCCTCATTCATCTTAATAAAGGTGAGGTAATGTAGACTTTTTTGACCTAGGCGACTTCTCTTCTCAGTGACAATACCTCCTGCTGCACTGAAGGTCCTTTCTGACAGGACACTTGAAGCGGGGCAGGCCAGAAGTTCTATCGCAAATTGGGATAGCTCAGGCCACAGGTCAAGCCTGCACACCCAGTAGTCAAAGGGTTCATCGCTCCTCAGAGTGTCGATATCTGCAGTTAAGGCAAGGTAGTCTGCTACCTATCGGTTGAGTCGTTCTCTGAGGGTGGATCCCGAAGGGCTGTGGCGATGCGTAGGACTTAAAAAGCTCTGCATGTCCTCCATCAACAACACGTCTTTAAAGCGTCCTGTCCTTGCCGGCATGGTCGTGGGAGGAGGAGGATGACTTTCACCTATTCCCCTGTTAGATTCCCGTTGTGCTGTGGCATCACCCTTATACGCTGTGTAAAGCATACTTTTTAATTTATTTTGCAAATGCTACATCCTTTCCGACTTGTTGTAATTCGGTAACATTTCCGCCACTTTCTGCTTATACCGGTGGTCTAGAAGCGTGGACACCCAGTACAGGTCGTTCTCCTTCAGCCTTTTTATACGAGGGTCCCTCAACAGGCACGACAGCATGAAAGACCCCATTTGCACAAGGTTGGATGCCGAGCTACTCATTTCCCGTTCCTCCTCCTCAGTGATCTCAACGAAGGTATGTTCTTCCCCCCAGCCACGTACAACACCACGGGTACCAGATAGATGGGATGCCTGTTGTGGTTGGTCCTCCTCCTCCTCCTCAAAGCCACATTCTTCCTCTGACTCCTCTTCCTCACAATCCTCTTCCAGCGTTGCCGCAGGTCCAGCAAGCGATGCTGATAAGGCTGTTTCTGGTGGTGATGGTGACCACAACTCTTCCTCTTCCTGCTCATCTGCGGCCTGATCCAGCACTCTTCGCAGGGCACGCTCCAGGAAGAAAACAAATGGTATGATGTCGCTGATGGTGCCTTCGGTGCAACTGACTAGGTTTGTCACCTCCTCAAAAGGATGCATGAGCCTACAGGCATTGCACATGAGCGTCCAGTAACGTGGCAAAAAAATTCCCAGCTCCCCAGAGGCTGTCCTAGCACCCCGGTCATACAAATAGTCATTAACGGCTTTTTCTTGTTGGAGCAGGCGGTCGAACATTAGGAGTGTTGAATTCCAATGTGTCGGTTTGTCCTGGCCTGCTTCAGGACGTCCTGTAAGCCTGTGTACTTATGCACAAAGCGTTGTACGATCAGATTACACACATGTGCCATTGTGACACCAGATATGAGTGGCAAAGTACACTGGCAGAGGTTGGCAGTGTACACGCTGAAGGCCTGACTACCGCTTGAAGGACACTGACTGCTATTAGCTTACATTCCTTGTATGTATTTTACCATTTTCTGTAAAATAGCAAGTTCCAATAAGTTAATTTATTCTTTACTCTGCATGGAAGTTACGATAATCCCCTAGTCATTTGCATTCAGATAATTTAAAAAAAATAGTAAGGCTTGATTAATCTTCTTTCCAAATGAAAAATATATCATCAATGAAACGGCCATAAATAACCAAGTTCGCATAAAAAGTGTCATGAAGGATAAACCTTTCTTACTAGTACGTCATGAATAAATTTGCGTAGCTGGGTGCGAGCTTGGTTCTCATCGCCATTCCACTAATTTGTAGAAAAAAACCTATCCTTGAAACAAAAAAAGTTATATGTGAGAATTAAAAGAATACCCCTGATAAAAAAAAAAAATATTTTTTAAAATTAGATTTATTTAAAAAGTATGTATTCCTTTATTGTGTGGGATAATACATAAAGGTAACTCACATCGCAGGTAACGAGTATATAATACTCTTCCCATTTTATATCTCCAAGTATTTTTAGTATATGGATTGTATCTTTCAAGTAAGATGGATTCCCTATTACTATTGGTTGGAGTAAAGTATCGATATGCTCAAATACTCTTGAGGAAATGCGGTCTACTCCTAATAAAAACAGGGATTTCTCTTCTAATCCTTCATTGATATATTTTCTAAATTTCCCTCCAATTTCTTGACTGGGTTTGGATTGTAATTTTTTATACGTATTTTTATCCAATAGGAGTCTCTCAGCTTCTTTTACATAATTCTCATTCGATAAAACTATGACTCCTTCCCGTTTATCTGCTGGTTTGATTACAATATCTTCATTTTTTTGTAAATTCTTCAGGGCTTTTGTTTCTACCTGTGAAATATTTTTCTGATACTTATTTGTATTCTTTATTTTATTGACTTCCTTCATTACCATTGATTCAAATGTTTTGATTTCGCTAGAAATCATATTTTTCAGGAAAAATTTCGATTTTTCTTTTAAATTACTATGTATATATGTGGTGGGGGTGTCTATCTGTGCAACTCCCTTTTTTTATTAAAAAATTTTTTTTTAAACACAATTGTCTTGTAAAACAATTAAGATCTATTAAAAAAATCTAAAGATTTAAAATCAGACATTGGAGCAAATTGTAGACCTTCTTAAGAATCTTAAGCTCCTCTCTTGGTAGTGTTCGATCAGAGAGGTTGAACATGCCTTTGCTTTCTACATCCGTCCTCTCTTGTCTTTGTTGTGACTTCTTTATTCTTCTTTCTTCTTCTATTTCTCCTTCTTCTAATGATATCTAGCTTTGCTCGGAGAGTTCCATTCTTGTGGTTCTTGGAGTCGTTTGAACCTGATTTGAACTGAACTTTTGCGGAAAAAAAAGGAGAGGATTGTGGAGAGGCGTCTTTATTCTCCAATACCTGGGAGCAATTCCTAGTGGAGACATTGTAGTTTCTATTCTCTGAGACTTTCTTTCTATTAGTAGAAGACATGTGTGATGTGTGTACTGCATCTTAATTTCTGTAATTCATTGAAGGATTGGTGGCTACTTCACTATAGCTCCTAGTGTTTTCATATGACCTTGAATTATTCCTATGTTCTTTTGGCCTGTATTCCGGTATATGTCTCTTTCTTACTTCTCAATTGTTATGGAGTTGACGAGAACTAAATTGTTTTTTTTTTTTCCATATGTGTGGTAGGGGTGTCTTTGTCGGCTTAGGGTTCTTTCCCTAGTAGAATATATATTTCTTTGACGACTATGAGTTCTTCCCCTAATGAATTTATTATTTTTCCTATCTCTTTCTGTCTTATTATTCCTTACATTTCCAGTTTTGTAGTCATCCAAATCTCTCAGATATTTACGTGTTATGGTCTCAATTACATCTCTTTCTGTTTTATCAATTTTATTTCTTTTTATTTCTGTTCTAGTTTCACTAAATACTTCTGGACTAGTGGTGTCACTTTATTCATCTTTCAATTTTCTTATATCTTCATCTAATTTTTGGAGGTTCTTTTCTCGTCTTACGACTATATATCCCATTAAACTAAATGAGAACCCATCTAGTAATTTGTTCCATCCTTCCATGAAGTATTGATCTTCTCGATCAAATGGTGGATCTTTGGAACATCTTAAGCCTCTCAGCTGGTATCACTAAAACATACATAAAATACAACATAGTATAATATTGTAATAGCCTTTCAATTGCCTAGCATTTCAAGGTTGCACTCACAGATTAGTTGTATGGGGGGTATATGTCCCACTCCTGGTGATAGCTCCAATCTGGATTCCAGGAAGATCACACACTCCAAACGGTATGGATGTAGAAAATATTTATTGGCATATTGTGTTAAAGTAATATGGTTAAAAAGCAGTCCTACGTGTTTCGTTCCCTTTGGGAAACTTCCTCAGGGACCAATATTATATAAAAATACAATAAAATACACTGAAAATACAATCAATTGTACCAACAAGCCTAATACCTCCCTGTACTCCCCTTAAATAAGGTGGATTCTGGAAGTCCATTGGTGGTGTGGTGGGCGTTCTCTCATCTTCTCCTTTGATTGGACCAATTATCCGTCGGCAGATTACCTCTGTGTTTCCCTTCCTCAGCTGTTCGTATTTGCCGGTAAATAGTGCGCGGTAACTCGGTTTTCTCTCCCTGATGCCACACTTCCAGCACAGTGGACGCCTTCCCATGATGACGCACTTCCGTTCTAGTTGATATGGCCGTGCGTTCCATTGCGATCTATTATTAATTTTATTTTCATCGCCCTCTGGTGGTCGCCAGGGATATTGCGATAGTCCTTAGCTCTTAACATAATTAGTCAATGATTCCGTTTCATGTGGAGAGAGAAAACAGTTGACTCTGCAACTTCTGCATTTCTATCAATTACATCTCGATTTATATTCCCCATCTATTCACCAATATGCCATTTTCCTCTCAAACTGTCTTATAATGATTATTTTCACCCCAAATCTTCTTCTTATAATTTTATAATGCTTGACCTGGTATGTAATTATGATTTCTCAATTTATACCAATACTTTCCAATTTTTTTAAATGTATGGAAAATGCATGTTAATATATAATTCAGAGCATCCTAATCATTATATATTATCTTAATTTTACAATATTAAAAATAAGGCTAAAACTCATTTAACTCTTTTACTTGAAAATCAAACAAAAGGGGTTTTTATCCCCCAAACATATTATTATAGGTATTATTATACCTATGACCCCTATGTTTCTATCTCCAGGTGGTTCGAATCTAAGGAACATTCTAATTAATTTAAAAAACATACCAAATCTATATCTACATCAAGTCCTATAGGGGTTAAAGTTTGCAACTTTTGAATCTAGAATGTTTCTCTCTGTGCCAGTTTTTTTTATCCCTGTTGCCCCCCCTCCAATGTGGTGAGATTCTCTCTATACCCACACAGGTTAGGTCTTTTAATTTAAAGGCTGGGCACAAATTACAGTGGACTGGTACTGAGTGACACATTAGACCCTTTTTGATATTGTTGATAAGTTCCATTTCTCTAACTTTGAAATCTCTTTTAGTATGGCCTACGTATTGCTTGCCGCACGGACACTGCAGTAAATATATTACATAGTCCGTGAGGTCCTGGTTCATATTGCCTCAAGTCCTAGGTGATGGCTGATAACTGTATGCAGTGATGCCACGTCCAATGTGGCCCAACTGTATTCATCATGCCACTCCAGATTTTCAACTTCCTGTAAAAATGATTTGGTGTCTTTTGTATATGACAGGGCATTTTGAGCATATGGTTGCAAATATGAGTCAACAAAAGCCAATAGATTTGCAGTAATGGAATCAATCCCACTAATGATAGGCATGCCTGGTGGGATATGGAGGTTTTTATGACTTTTAGGGTTGAAATAAAAAATTGGAATCGTGGGATAATCATTAAACAAGAAATGACAAAAATTTGAGGGTAATAGTTTCATCAGTTTTTGCTTTTATTAACATTTGTTTTAATTAGGAATTAAATAATGTAGTAGGATCATTATCCAACTTTTTATACGTCTTTGGATCCCTCAAAATGTTATCACTTTATTTCAGATAGTATTCCGTAGACATTATTACTACCCCCCCCCCCCCCCCCCCGCTTCCCTTTGTCTGCCTCCTTAATTACAATGTCTTCCCTTTCTTTTAATATTTTTGGGATCTCTCTTTCCAACCTTGTTAGATTTTGGTTTTCATAATTCTTTGTTCTGTTATGTAACCTGTCTACCATATTTTTAAAGGTTTCAAGATGAGAGCCCTTACTATGCACGTGAAAAAAAAAATGATTTAGGTTTAAAACTATCTTTTTTTGTCACTTGGGTTTCCCTCTGGTCATTAGCTGTTGGGTGTTTAAGAAAATGTATCTTACCTGTCCAGGATCTAATATATTTTTTCAAACCGATATATAAATTATCTCTAGTAATTGGATCTCTTGGTCAGATAGTGGCAATCCTGAAATGTAAAAAATTCCTTTTTCTACCTTGTTTGGGGGGAGAGCTGATCCCTTCTGTGGGGGTTGGTGCATTCCTCCATTTGCATACGTTTCTGAGGTGATTCTGTTGAGAGAGGGGCAAAACGATTGGGATCTGCCCACCTCTCCTCTCTTAGTTTGAAATAATTGGTGATGGATCTTTCTTTGGGAACTCTTGTGCTTCCAATTAAATTTATTTCATTACAATCCTGGATGTATTTCTTGCGTTCATCTCCACATGTTCACTAACTACTTGAGCATATGTGAGGCTTTCCCTGTTACTATTAGAAGGTGCTCTCTCCCAATTTCTGGAGCCTCTAACTGGTGTATAGTTAGCCCCTCTGTTGTTACTCTGTTACCTTAAACTCCTCACTTTCTGTATTAAATGTATGATTAATTTCTAATTCATTCAATTCTTGTTCCAATTTATCTTTTGATTCCTTAGAATGTCTCATAATTAGTTCCATTAATTAGTTCCATTAATTCCTCATTTTCATGCCCACATGCTGGTATCTTATCTATTCTAAGGCCCCTAGGAATTAGAACTTCTTTTAAATAATTTTCTAAGAAAGCTGTTTCCCACCATTTCCTTGTTTTTAGACAGAATATTTTTTCCTTTTGTATAAAATATTCATCAAGTTTTTTTTAATGGTTGCGGCAGTTCACCCTCTTTAAACAGGGCCTCAAATTTATGAGTTCTTGCCATTTGTATTCTCTGCAAGTAGCTCATACTCTCAGCCATGATAATCTACTATAGCGAGAATATATGTAGCACAAAAAATACGGATACAACAGTATACAGTATACAACTTCCACCTGTTCACCTGTGGAAACAACAAATTAACTTAACTTTTGGATACTTGCTTCCCTAAAGTTACCTCTCAAAATTGGTAACCATATACATGATAGTATAAAATGCAAACAAGACAGGGATCCAGCTGGTATCACTAAAACATATAAATTTAGTAATTTTCTTTACTTATTCACTTCTTTGCACATCATTCTTCAATGTCAAAATGGCAATAGGACGTAAATTTCATACATGTGTCCCAATGGCGGACACCTTCAATCAACGCAAACACACACAGAGCACCGCTTCATGGGTCCTTCGTGCGGTCTAAACTGCTGACCCTTGTTCGTGTAAACTCTGGTGTAAATTTTGTTAAAGTCTTGTCTACAGTTCATTCATACGAACAAAGTATGTACATGTATACTTACCCGTTCATTCATTTAAGCGGTTCGTGCAATTTTCTGTTCGTCCCTCGCATACTTACCCGTTCATGCACTACTTCTGTTCATGCAGAATTAGTCGAATGCAGACGATACTTAAGTTTCAGTGGGTCCCCCGTGCAGTCTAAACTGCCGACCCCTGTTTGTGCAATTATCAGCTTTCGTTCGTACGTTTAAATTTTCTACATTTTAAATTAGGCCTATGTTCATACTACCATCAGGCAAGAACCTACTCAACCTACCTAACCTGGTACCCCGCTCCATTACCAGGTATTTGCATTCTTACTCGTTACTAGCACTTGCTACCCCTAAGGCCTCAATCAGCCTCCCTCTATAGCATAAACTCGTCCCAGCCTCAGACTAATCATTCAGATCCCTTGCGCTCCTATAGCCACCCCTTACTACTAAGCATACGCCCCTACGTTACGCTCAAACGCATCAACATCTGTCTTAACCCTTAGGCTTCTTCTACGATACAAGCAGCGGCCAAGCCACTCTACTTAAAAACACTCAAAGTTTCAAGTTACCGGTTGTAACCACTATCAAGGTTAGTATCCACTCATTACACCCATAATTGCCATTTAACCCATAGAAGGGGCATGAACTGGCTTACAGGGTCTATGCTCCGGCCCTAGCTCACCCAAGTAAATCCCGGTCCAGCAAGGCCATATCCCACCTCAACACGGAGGTATGGCCCCACGCCCAAATCATAGCTAGATGCCTCGTTTGCCCTTCTACAGGGCCGCAGTCAGGGCCTCACTTTTCACAGCCACACATTTTGAATCTCTTAAATAGTCATCAAGAGGCCAACATCCCGCCACCATGTCTGTGGCAACGAACTTCAATCTGCCAAATCATAGATAGAGCCTCTCACCGCCACTCGGCACTAGCAGGGCCTCATCTGTCACTAGTCCACAGTTACGTTTTTCACTTTGGCACTAGCCTTACAGTCTAGTTCACTTAAGGATCCCCCTCCCCATACCACCCTATGCTCTCTCCTATGCCCCTACTACATCTAATTCACTAATTCATTTCTAGAATGTCTCAAGAACCAGCTCCCATTGACAAGTTGACTGCCAAAGAGATTCCGTTCACTCCCATCAGACCCGAGTCTCCAGGCGAATCTCTCACCCCGTCTACTCCTACGTCCTTGAGAGCATGGACTATTCCTAAAATTATGGGCGAACTTAGGCTCAGGTGCATCCCCTTTTCGGCTACAGCTAGAAAGGCGGAACTCTATAGACTTCTGATCAATCAGGCCCCCGAGCCTAGGCCAGACACTAGCTCTCAATCACAGCCATCAGGAGCTTGCACGGCCACTCAGGACACCCTTGCAGCAATCCTGGCCAACCTGCAGACCCTGAACAGCAGGTTATCTAAGGTGGAGAGTTCCATCACCTCCCCAGGTAACCTCCCTGGCCTCTCAGCCCCCACCCCGGCAGTCTCTGCTACAACACCACACTCCCTTATACATCCCCCTCCAGCACCAGCCACAGTTACGTCACCTTTTGTGTCACCAGCTCACTCCATCCCAGATTCCATTAGGAAAGAAATCCTAGACAGGAAGGATGTGTGTCTGGTGTCACTACTTATAGCCTCTCAAGATGTGCTGGAGAACCGGGCATATAACTACGGGGATATCTCAGTGGTGCTTAAAACCTAGATCCTAGGCTTAATAAAAAATTATCTATTCCGCAGTTCGTAATAGCCTTCGGGATATACCGCAACGTCATTTGCTCGGTATATCCCCACAGGAGAGAGGAACTAGACCTCTATCTTCATAAAGTGGTGGATTTGGGTATCAAGTACGGGGGCTCATCTTTTTATGATTACCATAAATCGGTATCAGCGAAGGTGGCGACCCATCTGAAGCAGTTTAATATTAGAATTAACTGGTGTCAGATGGATACTGAATTATTCTGTCGCAACTTCGCTGGTAAGAGGCCCCCGTCTTGTGCGGTATGTAATTCTACATCCCATACGGCTGATTTGTGCCCCTCTGAAGCTGATCCATCCACCTCCACTCCCACCCCTCAACCCACTTGCACCCTTCACATTAAACAAGCGGGTGGTCAACTGGATAAACTGGGTAGACCCATCTCCTTCTTAGGCAAGACGCAGGTGTGCAACAATTTTAATGCCAGGTCCTGCAGCTTCAGCACCTGTAGGTTGTTGCACATCTGCTCCATCTGCTTCAGGGCACACACGAAGACCATGTGCCCAGCCAGGTTGTCCCCTAACAAATGACTAACCAACATTAATGTTGACAACCTTGTTTTCTATTTGAGACGTCATCCGAGCAGGCATTTGGTGGAGTATTTGACCACGGGGTTCACACAGGGTTTTCTCACGGGTCTCGTAGCCATCCCCTCGGGCATGCTTGAATGTCCCAACCTCCTGTCAGCCTGCCAAGACCCAGTATCCACAGACACTCTCCTATCCTCTGCAATCTCACACGGTTTCATGATCGGCCCCTTCACCTAATCCCATTGGTATAGCTGTGCACAAATACTCTAATAAAAAATGCCTGATTATTGATTTATCGGCACTGCATGCCTCTTTTGTTCCCAGCATTAACTCACTCATACCCGCAGAAGAATTTTCATTACAGTACGTAAAAAATGACGATGCCATTCAATCCATAATTTCAACTGGTAACAATGCTTGGCTAAGCAAAACGGACATAACTGCATTCACATTACTACCCATGCACCCATCACTCTGGCATCTGCACAGTGTTAAATGGCGAGACATATACTAATTTTCCACACGACTCACTTTTGGGTCTAGAAGCAACCCTAAACTATTTGATATATTTGCAGAAACTCTATACTGGCTGCTTCTGAACATTCTCAGGTGTCACTTAGTCATTCACTATTTGGATGACTTCCTACTGATAGAACCAGGTGCACACACACCCAATAATATCCTCAGCACCTCAGCACATTTTTCTACACTCGGGGTACCCATATCACCCTCCAAAATCATCAGCCCCACTAATAAACTAACCTTCTTGGGGATCAAGCTGGACTCTGGTACCTTCCCAGCCAGCCTTCCCCCCAATAAATTGGTCCGATTGAGAGGGGAGATAGACATGTTCCTACGGAGTGATGTGTAACGGAGCACCTAGCACCCCGACTGGGTACCTCCATTGAAGGATGCTCCTAGCACTTCCTGAGGACTCCAAGGACTGCTGCAGACTCCATAACCACCGTAGAGTCCCCCAGCGAGCAAAACAGGAACAAGCTCTTACAAGAGCTTCGTAGTGATATAGCAAGGGAGTATGACTAGCATAGCAATCCCTTATAGCAGATTCCCCCAATAAGAGACAGCACTCCAAATTGAGGGTGAAGTAGAACTGTCTAAAACTTTATTTTACTTGGGACTAGCCCATATGGTCATTATATTAACATTGCTGTGAAAACTCAATAAAATTACAAACAGTCAAATCATAGCAGGCAACATACAGTGGCTTATTATAACACAATGACACTTTTAAAGGGGTGGGGGAGACAATAATTAACAGAAAATATCTCACGTGCCTGCAGAATTAGCAATATTCAAATCTACCTGAATATGCAAATGAACCAGTCTTGCTATTCAAGTAGTGCATATTGCTGTTGCTACCAACAGAGGGCACTAGACAAGCTCCATAGCCAAATCCACCTAGTTGGTAGCAAACCTCAGCAGTACAAGAGAGCAGGCAATACATCCCAGGGGCCATAGTCACATGGCAGGAGGCTGGCAATCAGTCTTCTCCAATGCCCAGTGGCGAGGCTGGTTCCGCCACATAATGCTTGCAGCAGAAGGGAACTTCAGTCCCTATTGGGGTGCCTAAATTTTGGGATGCGCATAATTCCACAGGGAAGGTCATTCATATCCATGCTTCTCTGTCTGCATCACGGGGTACCAGACTCCTGCCCGATTTTAATAGACCAGCATGCCAAGGCTGAGCTACTCATTTGGGGGAAGGTTTTGGCTGAGTGGAAGGGTATTTCCATATTACCCCCCCTCTCTCATTCACACAGACACTGCAGCCAACACGGGTTTCAAAGCTGTCTTTGGTAATCAGCGGTTGGGGGTCACTGGCCTGCTGAGACGGATGCCTTGCCAGGATTCAGGGAGACTTTAGCCCTATCTGAAATTTACCCTATCGTGGCGGCCGCACACACCTGGGGTCATCTCTGGTCCGGCAAGGCAGTAAAATGATATTCCGACAACTCGGCAGCTTGCAATGTCATAAACAAGGGGCGCTCATCCTCCCTTACCATCATGCGGCTGATTCGCAAACTGACCTGGCTGGCAGCAACCGTCCAGTTCCACTTAGTCTGTATTCACATCCCGGGTATCCACAACACTGACGCTCTGTCTCGCTCTCAATTCCAGGTATTCTTCCAGGCACTCGCTAGAGCCCGCAGTCAGCCATCCAAGACACTGCGGCTTCACAAACTAATCCTGGATTGAACGCACTAATGCACCACGCTAGAACTCTCACACACCAAGCACTATCACCTAACACAGCTGTCACCTACAGTAGGGCACTTACCATTTTTAATAAATTCACAGCAGATTTTGGATTACAAGGTGATTTTTCTACTCAAACCATGGTACTTTTGCCTCCTTCTGCCATTTACATTTAAAACTTTCTCACAATACCATTAAACTATACCTCACAGGGGTTCAGAACCACAGTCTCACTAATTTCCTTAACAACACCCCCTTCTTGTCATCATACCCCATCAAGAAAGTATTAAAGGGTATCTCAAAGGTTTCTGTTCCACTTACCACCACCAGACTACCAATAGATGGGCCTATCTTTAGATTACTCTGCAATCTACTAGATGAATCCCCATTCGATCCCAACACGAACCTGGTGTTCAAGTCTGCAATTTATCTAGCTTTTTACAGTTTCCTCAGACCCAGATAATTCACTGTTTGTCAAAGATATCACACACAGCCTCAATAACATCACATCTCACTAAGGTGGAGGATCACTATGTACTTGCGCTCCCATCTTCCAAAACTAATCACTCACTACACCCCACTATCATGCCCCTCTCTCCCACTAATAATGCTTGGTGTCCGGTTAAGGCACTAGACCATCTACAGTCAACTCATCACACGCACTTACCAGACTCTCCGCTCTTACTACTACAAGGGCACCCACTCACCACCGCTAAATTCACCATGCACGTAAGAACCTTACTGGCAAAACTGGGTTACAACCCGGCTTCGTTCTCTGGTCACTCCTTCCGCATAGGAGCCGCTTCATCAGCCTCTAGTACAAACACCCCGGTCCACATCATCAAGAGACTGGGTCGATGGAAATCCTCCATATACCATACGTACATACCATGACCAGAAAGAGAGCTTCGCCAAGCCTTCAGGAGTTTGGTTATGTACAAAATGCAATAAAGTGTGTTTTTCCTTGAACTTTCTTTTGTCCCCTTTTATTTACAGGCCCACTCATACGTTGGTTTCGGCACACCACAACCAACTTTAATCTCAGACACTATCCATTCCGTATTAAATTCCGAACACAAGTAGAAAGGCCATTAGGCCTGAATATGTGGGAGGAGTAAGTCCCCTACTTAAACTCCCAGCCCCTACTCACCTCTGCCGCTCAATTTGATTGTCCCCACCCACCTTCATCCTTATAGCATTACAATTCTCCTTGGTGGGCCCTCTTATTTACAGGCCCACTCGTACGTGGGTTTCAGCACACCACAACCAACTTTCAACTCAGACACTATCCATTATGTATTAAATTCCGAGCACAAATATATATATATATAGAAGATTGGATTAGCCGTATTAGTCGATTAGTCCAGTAGACAAGATGCCAAAATACCAGAGTATTGCAGTATGCAATTATACCTTTTTTATTGGACTAACAATATTTCAAAGACAAGCTTGGGAGAGTTCCTCTCTTCCTCAGGTCTGAAGCAATACTGATCAATCTGATAGAGTTTCACACTTAAAACAACTTTTAGAGAAGGGGAGGGGGGCGTGAGTGGGGTGTCATAAATAGCAGAAAATGTGCCTGAAAGTGAAAGGTGCACTTTGGCTACGAATAGCCAGAAAAAGTAAACAAGCAGAGGAGAGTCAATAAGCTAGTTAAAAACAAAAAAAAAATGAAAACAGCAGAGCAGGGCATGCAAGTATATAGCTGAATATATGTATGTATATAAATTGATCCAATAAAGGTGAAGTGAGAATATTAAAAAATAACTAAGACATTATGATGTGTGTTTATAGAACGTTTTGGTAGTGTGTGAGAAAGCTGGAGTCTACATTAAGTCCTTCATTTCTGGTGTTGAAATGTGTGATCATATTCATCTCAAATGTCTTTCGTTCATGAGAGTCTTTTCCTTTAAGAACTTTAAACCTGAGGTTTTGGTTGGAGTGACCAGTGTGGGTGAAGTAATGACAAACATGGGTACAATATCCATTTTCCTTGTGGTTCTTGATTGAGTGTCTGTGTAGATTCATTCTGAGATGCAGCCTACGGCCAGTTTCTCCAATGTAACAACCTTTTTCACACACTGTATACTGTATCATGTACACCACATTCGCAGATGTGCATGAATATGACCCATTAATGTTGTATGATTTGTTATTGTGTCTTGCTGTGTTATTGCCACATATATGTTGACACAGTTTGCAGAGTGATTTGTTGCATCATACAGTGCCATTCTGCATGAGCTCCTGTTCTGTTTTTTCTTTTTAATTAGCTTATTGACTCTCCTCTGTTTATTTACTTTTTCTGGCTATTCTGAGCCAACCTGCACCTTTCACTTTCAGGCACATCTTCTGCTATTAGGCCAGGGACTAATTAAAAGTATTTTGAAATATTGGGCAGACTAGATGGGCCGAATGGTTCTTATCTGCCGTCACATTCTATGTTTCTGTGTTTCTATTCATAACCCCCCCCCTTACCTTCTCTAACATCAGTTGTTTTAAGTGATAAACTCTCAGATTGATCAGTATTGCTTCAGACCTGAGGAAGAGAGGAAAACTCTTGAAAGATTGTCTTTGAAATATTATGTTAGCCCAATAACAAAGGTATCATTGCATACTGCAATACTCTGGTATTTTAGCATTATATATATATATTATATATATATATACACACACACACACACACACATTATTTTTACATAACTGTGATTTTATTAAGTACAATTTGAGGGACCTGCTTAACAACCCAGGCAGAAAGTCTAGAGAATTAAATTTTCAAGCCCTATCTTTAACCCTGTAATGATGAGAACATGTAGGGTAGTGTTTGAGAATGTAGAAATTCATGTGGGCCAAATCGTGGACCCAAATAATGTAAGATAAACCTACCCAAGTTTGCCAGGTACGAGGTATAATGGGCAAATGCTGCCCCGCAATGATGAGCACCTTGAAATGTGATAATAGCTGTTCAGAGTATATCACTTAATAATAGAGTGAAATGACCATGAACATTTGGGGTGGGCTAGTCGTAATAGCATTTAAATTAACTAAACAGAAATGTGACCCACCTAGACGTGACAATTTTGAAAGCTGCCAAATGGCAGGAGCAACTGAACAGGGTACCAGTCATTGAATGAACTTAAAGTTATAAGTAAAACAAAATATTGAAAATGTATAAGACTCAGCCCGTAATGATATGAAAAGTTAAACTTAACACATCCAACAAAAAGTAAGAATCAGAAAAATTCAATGAATAAGTTGACATTAGAAATTGAAATACCCCACTTTAGCCATTAAGGGGACTCGTACCCCTGTAAGATTCGAACAAGCATAAAACCAGGGTTTGTGATTAAATGGCTGCGAAAAATGACTGGACATACCCCATTTTGAATAAAGTTGGTTGTCTACTTTTGCAAATTGTATGCCATGATGGGGCTATTTTTTCTCCTGGGCTGCCATATAGTATCAAAGACAGCATAACCAATCTGGGCAATTTCAATGTGTAAAAACTGAAAAGGTGAATCCCCTATATTTGACTCAGCAAGTTTCCAAAAACACATAAAACCTGCACATGGGGAGTACTGTTGTGCAACTATGAGTTTTATTGCAGTAAAAGCTAACAGTATTATGACATTCATTGTTAAATGGACACTCCAGGCACCAAAATAACTTAATCTAAAATAGGTTGTTATGATGCCAGGAGGCCCCTGGACGCACTCTTACCTTAGGGGGTTAAACTGTTCACTAACATTTTAACTCCAATCTTGCCTCCAGCGGTTATGTCCGCTCCCCCTAGTCAGCTTCCAGGGTTTGAATTTTGAGATTTAAGAAGCATGGAGTGCTGCCAGACAGCAACACCACTGATTGGCTGAGAGCGTCAACTCACCACTCTCAGCCAATCTGTGGTGGCCCTGCCTGGCGGCACTTTGCTCTTCTTGAATCTGAGGTAAGAGGGGATATAGTCACTTAAGACAACTTTGCGGTTAAACTGTTTCAGAGCAGTTTAATCCCTTTAGGTAAGAGTGCCTCTGGGTGCCTCCTGGCACCATTTACGCTTAATTTAGATCTTGTTTTGGTTAGTGGAGTGTCCCTTTAAAATGCCATGCAGAACTTGGCAATTAAAATGTCTTAATGTCTCACACTTTTTTTTTTAATTCATATTAAATTGTGTTCCATATAGAAAATGTTGATGTGAAATGAAAGCTCTATTTCTTTTGAACAAAATTATATATAATTAGTGTGGGTACACTTTATCTGAAATAAGTAAATTATGGGTGAACAGACATAAAGCTCAAATTCTAGGTCTTTTTTTTTTGTTTTGTTTTGGTCAGAAATTGTACAGTTGCCTCTGTCCTTAAGAGGTTAATATAAAATGTGTTAAATTGGGATTCATACAAATGTATTATGTAATATTAATATTTATTTAGTTAACACACCTACATTATGACTCCTGAGTTTACTCCACAATTGTGTCACCAACTTAAAATGTATTCAACATTGTGAAACCACCACCTACATACACCTACTACTTTTAAATATTCACCAAAACACAGATGTCATATTTTTATGCCAACAATCTTGCATCAGTACATGAGAAAAGACAAGAAGAAATACTATTTAAAGTGAGTATAGGAAAATTCTTAAATTACAGTAATTTTCTTTTCCTGGCCAATTTTGTGGCAGCATCACAAATGGTGTAAATCCCCAGTCAGCAGTCAGGACATGAAGTATCCATTAACATATCTTAATGAATTCCCCTGCCTATGCAGAAGCCCCAGTCTTGTTATAAAGCATCCAATGAAGGGTGGGAAATTGATGCAGGAAAAAAAATACTTACAGTAAGTATGGGTACGAATGTTCATATTTCCTGGCCAACATGGCAGCATCCCCAAGCAGTGAAGGAAGACATAAGTGTACTGTAAAGATTAGGTGTATTGGAAGCGTTAAATGAATATGGATGATCGAACACTGGACCCAAACTTAGATCCTTTATCCTTAGGAATATCTAGGCAGTAATCCCTTGTGAAAGTAGAGTCTGAAACTGGTAGAGTATGGTCTGATGAATGAGGAACTCTCCAATCCATATTCAGGGAGACCTATTCAATAATTCCAACTCACGTTATGCTGAAAAAAACTCATGAAAACTCACATTCAGAATGTGAAAATACAAGTATAACAGGATATCAAGCGTTGCAGATCTCATAAAACAGTAAGACAGCATATGCATGTGACGGAACATCGTCACTGAGTGCCATATCCCCATCTGCCCGCTATCTATTTGTGTGTTTTCCCCGTTTTGTCTCCCTGTGTATTTCGTGTAATATGCCCTGTTTACCGCTCGGGAGCACTCATACGAACGGAACCCGTTTGTCTCCCGAACGAGGACCCAATCCGGTACCCCATTAGAATGTTTACACTAATCAATTAGAACATTCACACCCATAACTGAAGTGCAAAACCACAAGGGAAGTAATTAATGAATGCTCCTCTGGGTGGCCGCCGTTTTGTTTAGGCAAACGCCAACTGGGGGGGGGCCTTCGTTTCCCGAAAGGAGATAAATGTCATCGCTGTGCAATAGCCCCAAATAAATGTTAGTGGGGAAGCTGGGTATTGAGATAAATGTGTATGATTTCCACCGCCACAGCGGTGGTTTAGGAAATTCGGAGTATTCTGTGTAAACTTTGTATCCAACAGCAGTGATCACAGTAACATATCTTCAAAGATGCAAACCAATCAAAGAAAGTGCAACACAGTTTATTAATATCATGTAAAAATAAAACTCCAAATCCTTTAAAAAACTCATACACAGTAAAAAAGATGGTGTTTAAATCTTACATTCCATCCAAGGATCCAAACAGAGTCCAGAATATGTAGCAGATAAGCAGTGTGCTGAAAGTATTACCACTCTGTTGGTGCAGTAGAAATCCAGAAAATGTCCAAGGATCTAGACGAAATTCTGCAAGTTCAAATGGAGGGATGACAAAGCACTTAACTGCCAAAGGTGTCTGCCTGGAAAGATAAGGTGAAAGGCTTCTAATTCATCCACGCGTTCCGCCCTGTCAGGATCGGGACAGGGATCCAACACGCAGAGTACAAACAGTAGCCAGATACGTATACCGGACCTTAGAATGGCCGGACTAACGTAAGTAGTACAGTAGAGAATGGTCAAAGACAAGCCGAGGTCGAGGGTAACAGAAGACAGGTAAGCGATAGACAAGCCGAATCAAGGGTAACAGAGATAAGCAGAGAAGAGCAAACAAGCCGGGTCAAAACCAAAAGGGATAACTAGAAAACACGAGCACTGAGTGACTAGAACAAGCTAGAACCACGACAGGGCAATGAGCTAATGAAAGAAGCACTGTTAAATGCCCTGTTCAGATAAGTAGATACACCTCCGACGAGTCCTGATTGGTCCTGAACCAATTGAGTGACAGGTCGTTCCGGGTTGACGTCCTGACGTCGACTTCCGGACGTCATGCTATAAAAGGGAGTCACTCCCTCGCGGCCGGCTTTGCATGACCGGATGGACCGCGAGAAAGAGGGAAATCAAGCCGTCCGGATGGATGAACGACTAAGTCTCTACCTCTCTTGGAGGTAGAGACCTCAGGTACCCTGACAGTACCCCCCCTCTCAGATACGCCCACCGGGCGGAAGGAACCAGGACGAGAAGGGAAGCGAGAGTGAAATGCCCTGCTGAGACGGGGAGCATGAACATCCTCCTGAGGTACCCAACTTCTCTCCTCAGGACCATATCCTTTCCAATCGACCAGATATTGTACTCTCCCCCGGGAGATTCGAGAATCGACGATGGAATTGACCTCATACTCCTCCTGACCCTCCACCTGAACAGAGCGAGGAGGGGCGATCGTGGAGGAGAATCTGTTACAAACTAGTGGTTTCAGCAACGAAACATGGAACGAGTTAGGAATGCGTAAGGTAGTAGGCAAAGCTAGACGATACGCAACTGGGTTAATTTGAGCCAACACCCTGTAAGGTCCAATATACCGAGGAGCGAACTTCATGGAAGGCACTTTTAAACGAATGTTTCTAGTACTTAACCATACTCTATCGCCTGGAACAAACACCGGTGCTGCCCTTCTACGTTTGTCAGCGTGTTTTTTCACCAGCATAGAATTGTGCAGAAGAATTTGTCGAGTCTGGTCCCACAACTTCCTTAAATTGGCAACATGGACATCAACCGACGGTACCCCTTGGGAAGAAGACTCCGAAGGAAGAATGGAAGGATGAAAGCCATAATTCATGAAGAAGGGGCTAGAATGCGTAGAATCACAAACGAGATTGTTGTGTGCAAACTCCGCCCAAGGAATCAAACCGACCCAATCGTCCTGGTGTTCAGAAACGAAACAACGTAGATATTGTTCAACCTTTTGATTGGTGCGTTCAGCAGCTCCATTGGACTGAGGATGGTAGGCAGAAGAAAAATTCAATTTGATGCCTAGTTGAGAGCAGAAGGATTTCCAAAAACGGGAAACAAATTGGGAACCTCTGTCAGATACAATTTGGGAAGGTATCCCATGTAAACGGAAGATCTCCCTAGCGAATATCTCTGCTAATTCGGGTGAAGATGGGAGTTTAGGTAAGGGAATGAAGTGAGCCATCTTAGTAAATCTGTCCACCACAGTGAGGATAACAGTCTGCTTTTTAGAGATAGGCAAATCAACAATGAAGTCCATAGCCAAACAGGACCATGGCTTTTCAGGAACCTCTAAAGGGTGCAGAAATCCGCATGGGAGCGAATGAGGTTGCTTATTCTTGGTACAAACTTCACACGCCCCGATGAATTCTTTAATATCTTTACGTAAATCAGACCACCAGAAATCTTTAGAGATCAAAGCATACGTCTTGCGAATGCCAGGATGCCCAGCCACCTTGCTGTTATGGAAACAGCGTAACACTTCTAGTTGGAGAGTGGCGGGAACGAAGTGTCGATCCCCAGGAGTCTGTTTGGGCGCAAGATGCTGTAATTTCATGATCTCAGTAAGCAACGGAGAGTGAATCCTGAGATTCGTGTTAGCGATGATGTTACCCTTAGGAACTATCGAGGAAAGGACTGGCTCAGTTATAGTGAACGGTTCATATTGACGAGACAAAGCATCGGCTTTAGAGTTCTTAGAACCAGGTCTATAAGTAAGTACATAATTAAAGTGAGTGAGGAACAAGGACCAACGAGCT
This sequence comes from Pelobates fuscus, assembly GCF_036172605.1. Lineage (NCBI taxonomy): Eukaryota > Metazoa > Chordata > Amphibia > Anura > Pelobatidae > Pelobates > Pelobates fuscus. The sequence goes on from NC_086320.1 coordinate 235,714,939, forward strand.
TGCCTGGCGGACAGGCGCTTAGCCTCCCCAATATAAGACAAGTTCTTATGATCCGTTAAAAAAGTAACAGGGTGTAATGTCCCTTCTAGTAAATGTCTCCACTCCTTTAAAGCCTTAATGACCGCTAACAGTTCCCTATCACCGATGTCATATCTGCTTTCAGGCCCAGATAATTTCTTAGAGAAGAACCCACAAGGGTGTAACGGTTTGTCCACCCCTAACCTTTGAGACAGAACAGCACCAACTCCCGTCTCAGAGGCATCGACCTCGAGTAAGAACGGCAGAGTCGTATCAGGGTGGACTAGAATGGGAGCAGAAGCAAAAAGTTCTTTGAGAGTCTTGAAAGCAACAAGAGCCTCAGTAGACCAAGTCTTGGTATCAGCCCCTTGTTTGGTCATATTGGTAATAGGCGAGATGATAGAAGAGTATCCCTTAATGAAGCGCCTATAATAGTTGGAAAAACCAATAAACCTCTGAATAGCCTTGAGTCCTTTAGGCAACGGCCAATCTAAAATAGATTGGAGTTTGTCAGGGTCCATTTTAAAGCCTTCCCCAGAAATCACGTAACCAAGAAAGTCTATCTGCGACTGGTCAAAGCTGCATTTCTCCAATTTACAGTATAGACCATGTTGCAGAAGTTTGTGTAGTACCTTTCTGACTTGTCTATGGTGAGTCTCAATCTCCCTAGAGTGTATCAGTATGTCGTCCAGGTAGACAATAACACAATCATGTTGAAACTCCCTAAGTACCTCATTAATCAAATCCTGAAATACTGCAGGAGCATTGCAAAGTCCAAATGGCATAACTGTGTATTCATAATGGCCATACCGAGTATTGAACGCCGTCATCCACTCGTGTCCATGCTGGATTCTCACCAAATTATATGCCCCTCTGAGATCTAATTTGGTGAAGATTTTGGAGCCCTTAAGACGATCAAACAACTCGGTAATCAATGGGATAGGATAGGCATTTCTGATAGTTATTTTATTCAAACCTCGGTAATCAATACAAGGCCTCAGCGTGCCATCCTTCTTCTTAATGAAAAAGAACCCAGCCCCGGCCGGAGAAGAAGACCTCCTAATGAATCCTTTCTCTAAATTCTCACGAATATATTCCTCTAGAACAGAGTTCTCCTGAACAGATAAAGGATATACATTACCCCTCGGGGGCATAGTACCAGGTAGAAGCTTAATTTTACAATCAAATGACCTGTGTGGAGGTAATGAATCGGCATTCTTCTTGTCGAATACTGCCTTTAAGTCTTGGTACAGGGATGGTATCTGTTACTCTGTGGACTGAGTAGAACTACCTGGTGTATTAATATTAGCCAATGGAGAAACCTTGCGTAAACACCTCTCCTGACAGCTCTGACCCCACGAGAGTATCTCCCCTAACTCCCAATCGATAATAGGGTTATGTCTCTTCAACCATGGATACCCCAGAACTATGGGAACAGAAGGGGACGAAATAAGCATAAGAGATAAATTCTCCATGTGTAGGATACCAACATTTAAGTTAATGGGTATGGTCTCACGAAAGATAACGGGGTCCAGTAATGGTCTACCATCTATGGCCTCAACGGCCAAGGGTGTCTCCCTTAACTGGGATGGGATATTGTGTCTAGTGGCAAAGGCTTGGTCGATAAAATTCTCAGCAGCTCCGGAATCTATCAAGGCCATAGCCTTTACTACTTCCTTCTCCCAGGTTAAGGAAACTGGTAGCAGAAGCCTGTGATCTTTATAATTAGGAGTAGAGGACAAAATAGAAACACCCAAGGCCTGTCCTCTAGAGAAACTTAGGTGCGAGCGTTTCCCGGGCGGTTAGGACAGTTCGAGAGTAAATGACCTCTGGCTCCACAGTACATACATAACCCCTACCTTCTCCTGTACTGTCTCTCCTCCTCAGAGAGGCGGGTATAGCCTATCTGCATAGGTTCAGGGAGCAATGAGACCGTGGAGTCAGGACTTAGAAATGCGGGAGCTAACCTAAAGGAAGGTCTCCGGTTCCTCTCTCGAGTGTTCTGTCTCTCTCTTAAATGTTCATCTATACGAGAAATGAACGAAATTAAATCCTCTAAATTCTCAGGAAGTTCTCTAGTAGCAACCTCGTCAAGGATTACATCTGATAGCCCATTCAAAAATACGTCCATATACGCCTGCTCATTCCACTTGACCTCTGACGCCAGAGACCTGAACTCTAGTGCATAATCCACAAGTGTTCGGTTCTCCTGTCTCAGGCGTAACAGTAATCTGGCTGCATTAACCTTTCTACCTGGAGGGTCAAAAGTTCTTCTAAAAGCAGCTACAAATGCGTTATAGTTATATACTAACGGGTTATCGTTCTCCCATAGTGGATTGGCCCATCTCAGAGCCTTCTCAATGAGTAAGGTGATAATAAATCCCACCTTTGCCCTATCCGTAGGATAGGAGCGAGGTTGCAATTCAAAGTGGATACTAATTTGGTATAAAAACCCACGACACTTCTCAGGAGCACCACCATAACGTACTGGTGGAGTAATGCGAGAAGAAGCACCTACAGTGGCTACCTCTAGGCCTGAACCTACAGGAGAGATAGGAGTAGTACGTAACTCCTCTGGTGGATTATTGGCACGAGATAATAACGCCTGTAGCGCTAGCGCCATCTGATCCATTCTGTGATCCATGGCTTCAAACCTAGGATCAGGAGAACCAAGCTGACTGTTTGTACTTGCAGGATCCATTGGCCCTGTCGTAATGTCAGGATCGGGACAGGGATCCAACACGCAGAGTACAAACAGTAGCCAGATACGTATACCGGACCTTAGAATGGCCGGACTAACGTAAGTAGTACAGTAGAGAATGGTCAAAGACAAGCCGAGGTCGAGGGTAACAGAAGACAGGTAAGCGATAGACAAGCCGAATCAAGGGTAACAGAGATAAGCAGAGAAGAGCAAACAAGCCGGGTCAAAACCAAAAGGGATAACTAGAAAACACGAGCACTGAGTGACTAGAACAAGCTAGAACCACGACAGGGCAATGAGCTAATGAAAGAAGCACTGTTAAATGCCCTGTTCAGATAATTAGACACACCTCCGACGAGTCCTGATTGGTCCTGAACCAATTGAGTGACAGGTCGTTCCGGGTTGACGTCCTGACGTCGACTTCCGGGCGTCATGCTATAAAAGGGAGTCACTCCCTCGCGGCCGGCTTTGCATGACCGGATGGACCGCGAGAAAGAGGGAAATCAAGCCGTCCGGATGGATGAACGACTAAGTCTCTACCTCTCTTGGAGGTAGAGACCTCAGGTACCCTGACACGCCCATACTCGGACTTTTTTAAGATCATGAAAAAAAAAAAAATCTTGAAAAAGCCCGCTGAGTACGGGTGGAACGTGGCCCAGAAGATTACATTATGGAATTAGGAGCTGATATGCTCCAATCATTAACTTATTCAGCAGTACCACAAAGAATAAAGTATGATGCAACTACAAAGATGGGTGCCAATGAAGATACTTTGCATGCCACTTCCAAGATGACCACTGCCACCTCCAAGATGGCCACCACTACTTTTAAAACTGCAACATATCACCTACTATGCCACTTGAAATGGGAGAAGATTTGCCACCATCAGCTGGCATCATAATTCAACTTATCCAAAATTTAAGAGTGGATTTAAAAAATGACTTGAAAAAAGATTTTGAGGAAATTTATGGAGTTATGGAGGGTATTAATCAATGCACAGGCAATAGAAAATAGATTGCATTTTCAAGAGCAATCTCATTTGGATTTGACTGACACTGTAAAGGCGCTCCAAAGACAGGTAAACCAGCAGGCGGAAAAGTTGGCAGACACTGAAGACAGGAGCAGACGTAACAACTTAAGGATCAGGGGGATTCCTGACAATATTGACACTGGAATTACCTAAATATTTCCAGAACATAATGAAGGCAGTTATACCTACTGCTATTATTCGGATTTATTGATAGATCGTATTTATTGGCAGCCTAAATCTAGTGGCTGCGCCCAAGGATGCTACAGTATGATTCCACTGCTATCATGTAAATGAGCAGTTCTTGGGCGCAGTGTGCACATCTGGCCTTCCTGGAGTTGCATAGGAGAGGGATAAGGTACAGATGGGCAGAATTTTACAATCCCGTCACCGGAGGAAGGAATGGAACTTCTCAACTCCCTAAGCAGACGTACTGTACCACTCCAGTGGTACAGTAGCATCCAAAGTAAATGCTCTCACCATCTACTCCTGAGCAGGCCAGCAAGAGGAGTAAACCGGACACTCCATGAAGACCAACGCTGTTCTTGAGTTCCTGATTCCCAAGTCCCAGTCTATGGTGTTCCAGTCTTCGATTTTTTTGGTTTTTGTTCACATGCCACTTGATATATCACTGTAAGGTGCGACATACTTCACTGGCTCTATTTTTGTGGCTTTTGCTTTTCTTCTTATATTTCTTTTTATCTATATTATCGGCCTCAATGGTATTGTTCTAGGAAAACTATCTTTGAACCATACTACTGTTTACTGCCCCAGCCTTGGAATATCTCAGAATTACTTTTAATTTGGTTTGTTTTTTCCTTTTTTATTTCGACAGTCTTCTGGGTTTGAATAATTGTGGCTACTTGTTGCGTACCACTACTATTTATCCCAGAACTTGACTTGACAATTTATGACTTACTTTTTACTAATTTTATTTTTCCCAGACAAGGGTTTAAGACAAAATGGTATTGCAATTGTTCCCCTTGTCCCCAGCAGTCTTTTCTCCCCTTCAACCTGGGCCTAACACCCTGAGATGGAGAAACATTTTTAATTCTCCCTCATGGCCCTTTTTAAACTAATGTTCTCTCTTTTTTTCCCCCCCTAATTGGGGTATATACCCAAGTTTGTTATACCCTTTTTTTATATCTATTTTCTTGTGATATACAAAATAATTTACACAACACAATCTAATGTTATAACTTGTACAACGCTTGACAGAACTAGCTCAGCACATCTTTTACCATTGTTCATACATGTATAAAGAAAGTCTCTATTTTAACAATATTGTTGGACTTACTTCTATCTTTCTTGGAGCTTGGGTGTTCAGACTCTCACATTATAACTTATTTTCTCTTTATTAATCATGGTTTATGGAATAAAATGTTTGTTGTTTAATGTGAAAGGCCTGAACACCGCGCACAAGAGAAGATTATTATTTTAAGAAGCAAAGTCCAACAAATCTGATATCATTTGTGTACAGGAAACAAACTTTAAAGATGGAAAAGACTATAAGTTTATGTCAAGACTTTTTCCTATCCAATTTCATAGTGCTTATCAATCTAAGTCTAGAGGTGCTTCAATTTTCTTCAACAGGAATGTGGCATGTTTAACGGATAAGGTACTAACGGGCAATGAAGGGAGATACTTATTATGGACAGGTAAAATGAATAATGTTGAGTATACAATTGTGAATATGTATTTCCCCAACACCGGTCAATTTAGTTTTTTTAGGAAAATTATGGATCTAGTGAATGAAAATATGAGAGATATTTTGGTAATGTGTGATGATACGGATTTTGTCATGAATGGAGAACTATTTTGGTAATGTGTGATGATACGGATTTTGTCATGAATGGAGAACTGGATAATGTTAGGGAAAACCCTGACCAATCCTTGCTTTGATCAGATATCATCTTGAAATCTGATATCTTAGATATTAATTGGTCCGACCATACTCAAATCATAATGCATATAGACAAAATTATTTCATTAGCCCCAATTATAACATGGAAATTAGGTGAATATTTATTAAATGATGTTGAAAATAAATCATTAGTAGAGAAAGTCTTGAATGATTATTTTATAGATAATGCTTTATCTGAGGTTCCTGGTGAGGTGACTTGGAATGTTGAGAGGTCATTTTATTTCTAGAACATCTCACCCGAAGAGAGTAAATAATAATAATCTGAGAACAATGAAAAAAGAACTATATAATTTGAATCAGGCAAACAATTTTGGCCCATCGACTTCCCTATCAGCAATAATAGGAGAGATCAAGTCAAAAATCCATAAAATTGATTTAGACCGCACTTCTCTCATGGTGAGACATCTTAAGAAAACATTTTATTTAAAAGGCAACAGGGCCTCAACTCTTCTGGCATCTAAACTCCGGCATATGAATGTCCAATCAAAGATAGCATATTTATTAAACGACCAGGGACAAAAAATACTTAATCCAACCAAGATTAGTGATCTATTCGTGGAATATAACA